>NC_134484.1:173845706-174023607 GCF_040206685.1 Ascaphus truei
TTGTTAAATCAATCATGACACGGTGTAATATGTCATGTGTTGTTGTTCATCTGAGGTTGTATTTAGCTAATGAAACAATGGAATTCAAAGAGGGTGTACTTTCTTTTTCACATGACTGTACATGATAAAGGTTTACTGATATTTGTAGCATTGTAACATTATTTGTTGTTGGTTACCCTCTTCTAAGGCTAAGGACCCGCTGCGGTCGGCGGTGTGCGCGGCCACGGGCCACCAGCTCCTTTCCTCCAGTCTGGAGGTGCTCGCTGGCTTTCTTCCGACGTGGCTGACTGCGTGCTGTGACGCGTCAGCCGGCCGATGCTTCAAGCTTCTGGTGATCGGAAGCGCTGACGCGTCACGTGGTGCAGCAGTCAGTCAATGAGGAGGGGAGGGAGGTGACTACGGGGAGGGAGGCGGCTACGGGAGGGAGGCGACTACCTTCTCCCCGTGTTTGCTGGAGGCGCGACGGGGCTCACTATCTCTCCTTGAGACGGGGGAGGGAGAGGGTTGTGACATCGGCGGGACTGCACAGCCTGGAGAGGGACATTACCCCCTGTCTTGGCCACGCCCCCCGCACTGATAAAGTCAGCTGCAGATCGCGTTGCAGTGACTTGCACGCGCACCCGGGAAGCAGGGCGGCCGTGCGGGCGTGTGCAACGGGGCCTCGGCCTAAAGCTTTGTGGCTGCTTTTATACAGGACAGCATGTCCATTATGTGGGAAGTTTCTGAATTCCCCCCATATCCCAGAAGACAAACTCCTGCTTTAACCTGACATTTTCTAATACATACAAAAGTTTGACTCTTACACCACTGAAGGATGTTTTCTTGTTCTTTAATGAATTGACTATTGTCTGTAAACCTGATAGACGCACTCTTGGTTTAGCAGAGCCTTCAGCGACCCAAGCAGCAATTAAGATGTTCCAATATTGATGTTAATTGACAAATCATCATATTTGATCAATTAATCCCTGATGGATCTGTTGACCTTTTAATATAAGGTTGCAGGTTATTCTTCCAATATTAAAAATATAAAATATTATATTTGTTGATGATGAATTTATGTGGACATAAACATGAAATCCAGTACAGATGTGTTTTTCTACTTTAGCAAATAATTATTTCACATGTACTGTAGCTGTTAAAATTGTTTTAGAAAATTGCACTGTATTTTTTGTACAGATGTTAGTGACATTTGCAAATATAATCCCCCAACAGGCACAATTCTAGATGTATGTTTCCTTACACATTTTCTACATTGAATCTCTTTTTGTGTACAACCTGTTGATGGGTCACATGCTTTTCTCACACACAATAAACTGTTTTTCATTATAAGTCACGCTGAGACCACACAGATGGAAAATCTTCACAATGTCATAACTATTTCTATAGATCTTTTAAATCCACTGCTACTTATAAACAACCCCCGTTTCCTCTGCAAAGCTGATTTTTCTGTATATCTCTTTAATGTAATTCTCACTGAGTAGAAAGAAAACCTGACCGTTGAGTCAGACATGATTTTGCTGTGTGGGAGTGAAACAAACATGCAGTTAAGATCTTATGTCAGCTTATGGAAGCTCTGATATATGTGCATTGGGATCTAGAATCCACTATGTGTGCGTCAATGAATTAAAAATGTATTTGGAAAAATACAGTTACAGGCATGTGGAAAAAGCATTGTGTGTACTAGGATAAAGGGTTTGGGGGGAAATATATGGGGGCCAGTTGAGTGTAATACTGCCACCGTGATTTGCTAATAGCCAATGCAGGGTATCGCACTGCAATCCTGCATTAACCGCTATTAACTATATAACAATGTGTAAGCTTAGTAAATCTCCCCCCTTTGGACTTATTCTCTGTATGCAGTCGGCTGTTTGGGTGAAAATCCCCATTAAAGTCTATGCAAATTTTCGTCCAAAAACATCTAAATGGATGCATTGGCATATTTAGAATATGACCCTTAGGCCCAGATTGACAAAAGGGTGCTACGCTGTAGCGCACCTTTAGTCCTATTCATACAGTATGAATGGAAACTAAAGCTTGGCAGCCTTTTGTGGGTCTGAGCCTTCATTTAATGTGATGTGCGGAAAAATAATTTGTGAAAACGTAAGGCCGCATCCATACTTTGCGCGACGGCACGTGTGCCAAGAACAAACGCCGTACCTCTGAGGCAGGCGCGGGACGGTGCGTCCGATTTTCTGCACGTCAATTTTTTTTTCTCGCGCGACAGCCGGGTCACGTGCGCGGTTCAGCCAATGAGGGCGAACCAATCAAGGGATGTCACGGGCACGCCTCCTTGCCATGTCTCCTCCTCCAGTTCCCACAGGCCACGGAGCACCTCCGCAGCAGGCGCGTGCGATGCCATGTGCTTCGTCGTGCATGCCTATTATATCCGATGCCTAAGAGAAGGAGTGTGTAAAGGCATTGGGGCTTATTCACTAAACTTCGATAACTAACTCAACGAGAATTTTGTTCACTTCTCGAACGAATTTGCAAGTGTAGCTATTCACAAAGCTTCGATAACTTGCCAAACTTGCTCGAGAAGTGCTTCTTTCCGATCGTTAGCGCTCCCGCTCAGACAAACCTAGCGGATTTAAAAAATGTATCAAACTCATATTTTTTGATATATCACACTATTCAGGAAGCTTCGATAATCACATTGTGGCTGCAGCTCATAGGTTATCATCTCGCCATGTCAAGAGTGGCGAGATGGGATCCGCAATGGGACTTAGAAGAAAAAAAATATTTGTACTGCATCGGATTGAAGCCGGGCGTCTCCGGAGCTTGCCTGCATTAATACCAGCTCCGGATACCCCCTACTTCAATCCTGTGTAATAAAAATACATCTACAGGCAGCTTCATTACCTTAGCGGCTAACGGCTAAGGTAATGAAAGGGTTAAATACCAGTGCCTGATTTAATGGGTGTAGAAGGGGTGGGTGAAGGGGGTATTTGGCCTGTGGTGTATGTTTATGCCTACCGGGAGGGTTGTTGGAGGAGATAACCCAGTCGTTACTTCATCGGGTAATGAAGGGGTTAACCCCTCCCGCTACCCACCCGATAGGCATAAACACCCACCACTGTCCAAATACCACCTTCACCCATCCCCTCTACCCCAATAAACATTAAAACACAATACTATCCAATACACCCATTGATTGCCACTGTGGTTACCTCTGCCCTCAATGGGAGAAAAGATAACCCCAATGTCAATGAATGGGTATCCTACTACCCACCCCCTCTATCCCCAACAACCCCCCCCCCCCCACAGATACAGTATGTTAATTGGCAAAATCCCTATTATCCAGATCTGCATAATAGCTCATTTGCCCAGTAAAAATAAAACATTAACCAGCCAGCATAAAGTAAATTCAAGTTGGACTTACACATGCCAGGATGAAGGCCGTCTTCATCTTCTTCCCCATCCTCCTCATCCGAATGGGCAGCAACATTAAAAGAAAAAAAAACTAATGGCCACTAACCCCTTAGTCACCTTTGCGGTTAATAACAGCTATGGTACTTAATGGGTTAACCCCACTACCCACCTGGGAGGCCTAACCACCCTCCCCAGAGCAATTACCTCCACCCCCTATACCCATTGATTGTCACAGTGGTAAACCATACGCCCAATATGGACATGGATTGCCACAATGACAATGAATAGGCAACCTAAAAAAAAATGAGCCACAAAATAAAATACATTAAATGAAAACAAACATTGGACAATAAAGCCATTGATTGTGGTTGTGGTAAACCATGCCCAGAATATGGGCATGGATTGCCATAATGGCAATGAATGGGCAATCTCAAAAAAAAAAACCATAACAAAAAATACAATACATTACAATTAAATAAAAACAAACATTTACCAAAAAATGCTTATCTATACCCAGGAAGGTGCATAGATAAACACATTGGCAGGCAATGGGCAACCTAAAAACAAAACAAAAACGCTATTAAATAAAAGCAAAAGACACACAAACACGACGCTCACCATGAATGAACTGTGGCATATCTGGTGCATATTGTATTGTATGTCTTTATTTATATAGCGCCATTAATGTACATAGTGCTTCACAGTAGTAATACATGTGGTAATCAAATAATTAACAGATAATATAAATAACAGGTCATGGGAATAAGTGCTTCAGACTTAAAAGTAACATTAAGGAAGAGGAGTCCCTGCCCCGAGGAGCTTACAGTCTAATTGTTAGGTAGGGAGAACGTACAGAGACAGTAGGAGGGAGTTCTGGTAAGTGCGTCTGCAGGGGGCCAAGCTTTATGTATCATGTGTTTAGAATATCCACAGTGCTATTCATATGCTTCTTTATGCAAGTGTGTCTTAAGGTGGCTCTTAAAGGTGGATAGAGAGGGTACTGAGGGGAAGGGCATTCCAGAGGTGTGGGGCAGTCAGTGAAAAAGGTTTAAGGCGGGAGAGGGCTTTAGATACAAAGGGGGTAGAAAGAAGACTTCCTTGAGAAGAACGCAAGAGTCTGGATGGTGCAAAACGAGAAATTAGGGCTGAGATGTAAGGAGGGGCAGAAGAGTGTAAGGCTGTAAGTGAGGAGAAGAATGGAGTGTGAGATGCGGGATTTGATCGGAAGCCAGGAGAGGGATTTCATGAGGGGAGATGCTGAGACAGATCTAGGAAAGAGTAGAGTGATTCTGGCAGCAGCGTTTAGGATAGATTGTAGGGGAGACAGATGAGAGGCAGGAAGGCCAGACAGCAGGAGGTTACAGTAATCAAGACGGGAGAGAATGAGGGCCTGAGTTAGAGTTTTAGCAGTCGAGCAACAGAGGTAAGGGCGTATCTTTGTTATATTGCGGAGGAAAAAGCGACAAGTTTTACAAATGTTTTGAATGTGAGGGGCGAATGTGAGAGAGGAGTCGAGTGTGACCCCTAGGCAGCGTGCTTGGGCTACTGGGTGAATGATCGTGGAAGGAGATAGTAGGGCCAGGTTTGGGAGGAAGTATGAGGAGCTCTGTTTTAGCCATGTTGAGTTTAAGGCGACGGAGGGCCATCCAGGATGATATAGCAGAGAGACATTCAGAAACTTTGGTTTGTACAGCAGGTGTAAGGTCGGGTGTTGAAAAGTATATTTGTGTGTCGTCAGCATAGAGGTGATAATTAAACCCAAAAGATGTTATTAGGTCACCTAGAGAGAGTGTATACAGAGAAAAGAGAAGAGGTACCAGGACAGAGCCCTGGGGTACCCCCACAGAGAGATCAATAGAGGAGGAGGAGGTGTTAGCAGAAGAGACACTGAAAGTACGATGGGAGAGGTAGGATGAGATCCAGGATAGAGCTGTGTTCTGAATACCAAGAGTATGGAGAATGTGAAGGAGAAGAGTGTGGTCCACGGTGTCAAATGCTGCAGAGAGGTCGAGTAATATGAGCAGAGTGTAATGACCTCTGTCTTTGGCAGCATGGAGGTCATCAGTTACTTTAGTGAGGGCTGTTTCCGTCGATTGAGCAGTGTGGAAGCCAGATTGTAGAGGGTCTAGGAGAGAATAGGTGTTGAGAAAATGGAGCAAGCGAGAGAATACAAGACGTTCAAGGAGTTTAGAGACAAAAGGCAGGAGGGAGACAGGTCGATAGTTAGAAAGACAGGTAGGGTCAAGCTTGCTGTTTTTGAGTAATGGTATGACTGTAGCATGTTTGAAGGAGGATGGAAAGGTTCCAGAGCAGAGGGAGGAGTTAAATATGTGTAGGGATTATAGTAGGAGGAAGAGGTTTTAGGAGATGGGAGGGAGGGAATGCGGTCAAGAGGGCAAGTGGTAGAGGGAGAAGAGGTGATCAACAGCGACACATCCTCCTCTGAGACAGTGTATATAGGTTGTATACACATTTCCTGTATTGGTCCCTGTCTGGATCATAACAAGTTTTTGTTATTGGGGTCACTGTACCCATGATGCCACATTGCCTATGTGGTATTCACCTGTAAACTTACCTACTACATCTCCGTCTCGTCATTGGGGATTTTAACTACAATGTATATATTTTATCGTCGGATTTTACAGTTAATAAAAGTTTATTATTTTTTCGCTCTGTGTTTAGCGGTTCCGTCGGACCTGTTGGTGGTCTGTTCCCATTTGAGGGTTTTGTGGTAACAGTTAGTATAATGTTACTTTTAGTGCATTTATTTCCCTTGGTACATCGTGAGTGCAGTTTTTAGGGGCTTGAGTGACCCTCTGTGGTCACTTACCTGTGTTTCCTATTTAATTAAATAAAAGCCAAGCAATGTGTTTCTTACCATTGCCGAATTCACCCCTCCAAATTGTACTCCAGCACCATCTCTTGACCCTAGATGCAATGCTCCTCAACAGCCGATGCACAGAAGTCCATGGTCTTCTGTTGATTGAAGAGGAGTCTCTGGTGAGTTGTTTCTTTCTTTTTTCTTCTTTCTTCTCTTCTTTCTTTTCTTCTTTATAATCCAAATGTGCCTGGAGATGTTACTCCGTCTTCTTGGGCTCAAATGAGACGGGACAGGCCTTATATAAGGTCTCTTCAAGGTCACATTTGAGTAGCTCTTTTTTTAGGTTGCCCATTCATTGCCTTATGGCACTCCATGCCCATAGTTGCAGGTCAATAGTCATTATTAATATTGTGGGCATGGTTTACCACAGTGACAATTGGCAGAGGGGATGGGGGTAGTTGCCCCAGGGAGGGTGATTAGGCCTCCCGGATGTATATCGGGAGAGGGTGGGGGGATTAACCCCATAATTACTACAGCGGTTACTAACATCTAAAGTAATTAAGGGGATAGTGGCCAGTAGTTTTTTATTTTTTATTTTAATGTTGCCGCCCACAGAGGACGAGGATGAGGGTGGCCTTAATCTTGGCAGGTGTAAATTCAACTTTAATTTACTTTATACTGACTGGGTAATGTTTTATCTTTAATTGGCAAATGAGCTATTATCCAGATCTGGATAATAGTAATTTTGCCCGTTATTGTACTGTATGTGTTGGGGATTAGAAGGGGTGGATAGTAGGCTTTTGTATTTTAATGTTTCTTTGGGTTAAAGGGGGCTGTTGAAGGAGGAAGTTTCCCCATCGTGGGTGGTTTGGCCTGTCGGGATGATAGCGGGAGGGGTTAACCCCTTGATTACCATAGCGGTTACCACCGCTAAGGTAGTGATGGGCTTAACTCCTCCCGCAACCTTCCCGATAGGCCTAACCACCCTGAGGCAACTACTCCCTTTACCTACCCCCAAGAAACTAGGTATTCGGGTTTAACCCCTTAATTGCCTTAGCAGCTAGCCGCGAAGATAATTAAGCTGGTTTTATTTTAATAACAGTGTATTGAAGCAGGGCGTCTCCTGAGCAGAACCGCATCAATTTCAGCCTCGGCAACCCTCTGCTTCCCAAGTTACAGGCCCCGTTATGGGGTGCCGGTATCTTTCTGCATTGTTTAAATGTCCCACTCACGTGACCGGGAGATTTAAATGCACAGAATATACCGTGGCCAGTTACTCAGGAAGCAGGAGATCCCCGAACCTGAAATGAATGCAGTTTCGCTCTGTTATTAAAATGTAAATAAAAACAGTGCGATCGCCTGTAAGAGCTATATAGGGTGATGCAGCTACCGTGAAGTAGCGTCATGGCAAACGGTTCGATTTGGCAGTGATAACATCGAGGTTTAGTGAATAGGCCCCAATGACTGGAAACAATGACCCCTGGAGACCCTGGTTCAATTCCCAGTTTCAGCTCCTTGTGACCTTGGGTAAGTCACTTAATCTCCCTGTGCCTCAGGCACCAAAAATATTGATTGTTATCTCATCTGGGCAGGGACAATCCTATGTGCTGTGTGCCGCACACTTACCTGTATTTGTGAAGCACTTTGAGTCCCATTGGGAGAAAAGCGCTATATGAAATAGTTATTGCATTCATTTTGACCTTTTTCTATCGTGCAACTATCACGGTAAAATAGCAGAAGGGAGGAACTGTTCTGAAATTGGCTTGGCTTATGCAAGTGTTATTTATTTATTCTGTAAATGCTGCAAACTGTTACGTATGTTTTCAACAGTAGGATGTCCAATTTATTTAGCTGAAATTCGCTAGCCAGATAAAAGTTGCCTAATTTTTGGGGCAAAAAATGTCCAGAAAATCAGCAGGTTTTGCAAAAACTTTAATAAGCTTCTAAAGCTAATGTTCAAGGTCACACAGCCCTTTATGTACTGCCATTTTCGCAAAATTCTGGAGAAAAGGGACAATATTCTGGCATTATTTCTGAAAATCTGGCATGTATTGGCATATTGAGCAGTAGAAACTTTTGTGTAAACTTCACGAAATTTTTGAAACAAAATACATAAAAGTGTGAAGCAAATGTGAAGACATTCGTACATGTCTCTTACACAAACTTTCTGTTTCACCCCATTTGTCAGTGACTCACAGTTTTAAGAATAAAGTACAGATGTGACGTTGACAACAGGTTGACAACATTTATGCATGATGTCTGATGAGAATGCTGCGGGAGTAATACAACATTCATTATTTTTATTCTGAAAAATAAGATTTCAATAGTTTTCATGTATTTTACAGAAAAAAAATTACCTGAAATCCTAATTTTCTACCTAATAAAAGCCTCAAATTAGCTATTTCCCCATGGTGTTTTTGGGTGGTATTATGACAAATGTGCATGTATCACATAATTTTTTTTCTTTTTTAACTGTTTGAAAAATATGTGGCAAACAAAGATATTGAATTATAACATATTGTTTTTAGAGGCGTAAAATACAATCTGCTCATTGTTGTTTGTTAGGGCCTTGTAGGGGTCATCCAGCCCCCTTGTGGCATGAAAACGAATGCAATAAAACATACATAGACGACAAATGCAGACAAGGTGGCCAACTGGAGCATTATTGTCATTGCATCGTTTTCTCCTCCTCTTCATGCTTCTATGGTGATTAGAGAGGGTAACCACAACATTTCAGATGCAGTGCATACAGGACACATGTAACACATGAGACACGTTTTTTCTTCGTGTGCTTCTGGGTCATGTATTAAATGGGCAAAACCTGATCATAGCTAAAGCAATAGTAACAATATACTGTATGTAGACATTCTGGATAATGTACTGTTGAAAAATATTTAATTTTAATTAAATGAAGAGGGATGAAGTTGAGAATAAGTTTTTGAAGGCAAGTACTGTATGTCATCTAAAATTGGATCTTAATTACTCAATGCATATGGGCTGTGTTAGGAGTATTTTCACTGATGGAAATGTGAATAAAATAGCTAAATGACTCAGTTTCTCTTTTACAATATCATTAAAGTGCAAGCAATGAAAGCACAATGTGTTCTCTTATAAAATCATAGCCTAGGTATTCTTGAGCACTACTAGACTGTTTTGTTCTTGTGCAGGAATAAAAGGCAGATATGTACGTATACCTGTTATGCAGCGTCACAAATAAGCATGATGATGCTAAAGAGGTTATTTGTATAATGTGCCTATTTGCATCAATGTGCTTCATGTCAAATATGTTTTACCTGAGAGTGAGTGATTTGGTTTCTGGAGCACTTAAGGAAGAATTGTAGCTCAATATAATGTATAAAAGTTTGCATCTGTAAATAGTGCCGTTTTGCGTCGGCGTGTCATTAAATTCAGCAGTACAGAGGTGGCATTACCTTCTTTGTTCAGCGTTCGATGTAAAGAGCATACATTTGCTGCCTGCACACAATGGTAGGCAACTTAATTTTTTAGTCCTCATAATATGTACCTTCTTTTATGGACTAGTTCTTTTTATTTTTCTGTCCAATCTTGAGAAAATTGTTCAGTGTTGGCTTCCTCCATTGCTGTTCCACTACAATTAATACCAGAGCAGACATTTTAATGTTTCCAAAGGAATACAATTAATTACATTTTCACGATGTCCAGTAAAAGTAACAAGTGTATTTGTGTCACTAAATATTTAATTTGCATCTTGATATATTTTTATATGTACAGTATCACAGTTATGCTTACACCTCAAAGGCAAATTCTTTGCAGTGTGCCTTTTTGCAGTTTGTTTTTACAATCAATTAGTCAAACTTTCAATGAAAAACAAGGGTCTATTTCCAATAATGAATGATTGATTTGCATTTTTATTTTTATTGTATGCTTGATTCAAACAGGGGACTGCATATTTGTAAAAACATCTTTAATTGTTGTGAGTAAGATCTCTGAATATGCATAAACATGACTATTTTTTGAACATTTGCATATGATCTCTGGGACAGGTCAGGCAATGTAACTTCTGTACATGCACAAAAGGAAATTTTAAGGTCAATAATCTCAATTTTCTTTTATTATTGTGCTGTTTCAGAAAGACGCACACTCGATAACTATGCTAAGTTATTAATGTTATTGAGTGTTTTTTTCTGTACTGTATACTGTAGTGGAGCGTAAAAACAAGTGTATATTTTGCCTCCAGTCACAATTTGTATCCCATTGCTCCTAAAAACCTTCCACTGTTTATACATTTTTACCAAAATTGCAGAACCACTCAAACTAACGGCAGTATAACTGCAGATCTTGGTGCATTCATTAGTTAAGTTGTACAAATGGAAGTTGACTCAGAACCATAGAACAAACATTATAATAAATAAAATATTTCTATACTTTGCGGGCCCTGTATTATTTTATGAACGTGAGTCATTTCTTGTTTACATAGAGAGCAGCAGAAACTGTGGAAGAGGAAGAAAGGGATAATGAAGGCAATGAATGTGAAGAGGCAGATGAAGACGGAGAAGCAGAGGATGAAAATGATCAAAACCATGTCACACAAAAGCATACACACATAGATGAGACAAGTGAGGCTGAGGACCATAGCCTGGTAAGTAACGAAGTGGAATCAAATCATGGGACAATGAACAGTGATTCAGAAGATGAGGGAAACAATGAAGAAGTTGAATATGAGGAGGAAGAGCCACAAATTGTAAATTCTGTAAACAAAGAAGGTGGTGATGGAATGGAGCAGATTAATGGTGACATCTCTGTGAAAGAAGAGGAAGACACTGATGTAAACAAAGATAACCAAAGTCAGGTAAAAGTTTATATAATAAACAAAAACGTTGTTAAAGTAACATATTGCCACTTTATCCTTCATCTTAAACTGAGCATATTGCCAAAAATAGAAGTATGATTTTAAATTACTTTAGTGATTTCCACCTCAGAATAAGATTTATATTGTCTTTTAAGGAAGAATAGCTAATTTATAGGTGTTGTTGATTTCTAAATGGGAGTTTCCAGTCTACAGTTGGTCACTTTTCACTTTCAATATGACTATGAATCATAATTGTATAAATGTAATTGGATTTGGTCCCAGTAATATACTAGCATGTAAGAAAGATCAGATACAGTACCTATACTGTATTTTATGTCAAGCTGCGAAAAATAAGTGTTTGCTACTTGATGGTATGAGAGAAGTTTGTCTCGCACCAGAGGCATGTTTATTTGCTTGAAAGCTGTTTTACAAAAGACATACCTTTTACTTATGATAAATGAAAACATGCACAGAATGCTCACAAAGTGAATTTTGACATTAAATATCTCCACACGGTTCAAGTTACACACCTGCAATTTAAATCGGTTTAAAACAGCTATCCACACTGTTTAAATCACAATGGTCCTAAACCTCGGAACCCTTGAATCAAGAGAACACTGGAATATGCAAAATGATGGCCACTTGGAAGCTGTCAGTGCGAGAGTAAGGGGTGACCAATAGCTGCACAGTGTCAATCTTAAAAAGAGAGAAGACCATCTTCTTTAAAAAGGCAATTACAGTCCTAAACTAGAAGATGAATAATATAAAACACTCAAAATAAATAAGAAATACAAAGAAAATACATCAATTAATTTATTCTTTATGAAGCAACACATCAGTAGGTACATATGTAATAATTAGGCTAATAATTAGCTTTCACCCACAGACAACTTATTAAAAAATTAACTCTCTCCAATATCAAAAAGCAACATGTACAATGGATCACAAGGATGTGGTTCTCAAGAAATATCAGTAAACAATGCTCATTAATATCACTCTAAGCAAATAAAAAGCAAAAGAAACGAGCTAAATGCTAATAACCAAAAATAACGCAATCAAAAATACAAGCCTAGGTAGGAATAGGAGTGGAAAGTGGGATGTTTTGGGCTGCAATCCCTTTATCAATCTCATTCCGGGCAGGACAACCATTACAATATAGGCAGTATACAGTAATTATCATCTCCCGCCCCTGCTGCTGGCGAGGGACTCCATGTGATCGCAGCACCATTACGGTGGCAAAAACATTGACATCACCATGTGCGCTGCACTGGGCACCACCACCTGTCCCATAATCATCCATCCCCTCCATTAACTAGTTACCACAATAATACCCCAAAGTTCGCACAATCATCATACTTATACTGTACAAATACCAAATGTAAACATATAGTTCTCATTTTACTTATGGAAACCATAAATTAGCATAGGAGGGATGGGAACCATGCCTTATATCCAGTATATAATTGGAAAAATATTAATAAATATGGATTTTAAATGTTGAAAAATAAGTACTAATTAGAATACTGTGAAGAAAAATAGATACATAATAATAAAACATAAAATAGATATAGGGTGTCCCTAGGAATATGTAACTTCTCACTAATGGCACATTATTATTATTATTATTATTATTATTATTATTTTAAAGGAGACAACACATAATAAACACATTTAAATCAAAGGGAATAGAAGAAGAAAATAAAGAACTAAAAGAAAATAAACCAGGAAAACACAAGTACAACAGACATTTTTTTTTTATACTGTATATAAAAAAGAAAATGGGAAAATAAGGAACCTCATTTCGCACAAAAGTAAAGGACGAATAATAAATGTGAAAAAGAAAAAATGTGCCTATTATGATATTACATCTGGCCTCAATTTTGGGATATATGGTTATCAGTTGATATCTGAATGTTTTTAATGTTGTTTAATGTATTGTATGTGTATTATGTTGTTAGAGACGTAGTGATTTGATATTAATGACATGCAGGCTATACAGCCTAATTGGGCAATTAATTTTTAATTGGTTAGGGTATATGTACATGTCATTCAGTGTCAGTCTTTGTAGCCCCTGAGGAAGTGGAGTAACATCCACGAAACGCGTAGGGCAGGTGACACAGTCACTTTGAGCTTGGTATTGGACTTTTTGGGACACTTGGTCACATTTGAGCCCCATTGCAGCCGTTAGTTCTTGGCATACAGGACGTTTGTACTGTCCCTTTAAGGGCACGTGCACACTCGCGTGCAGGCACGCTGAGACAGCCTGTGTAACCGGAGGAGGAAGTGAGGAGAGCAGCCTCACGTGGAGGAGAGCTGTGAGCCCCACAAGCAGGCCTCCAACACTGCCACTGTTCCTGTTAACCCCTGGAGGGAGAGTCAGCACGAGAGTCACAGTGCAGCAGGAATCACATCTCTGCAAAGACATCAGCAGCAGCCGGAAGACTCTTTGTTGCATTGCCTGTATTTGCCTTGCTGCTTGTAAGTAGGGCTCTGATTTTTCATATCTGGATGACCAGCGGTGTTCTCATTTGTCCAAACCATTTTATGGCATAGTTCTTTTTATTTAATAAATAGTTTTTATAGTCACTAGGAGTCTCTATGTTATATGTGCAGTGTGTGTATTAGTGTAGACCTGTTTTAACCCTACAGTGTTGCACTATGATCTGTGTCTGTTTGTGTTTTTTCCCCTATATGGCCTGTCAAGCAAGTGTGCTGATCCCCTGAGGAGTACAGGATTATCCAATGAACTTTTGGCGCCAGGTTTTTCTTTGTTTTCACGAATAATAAATGATACACTGAGTCAAAAAAGGGGAAAGCAAAAAAGGAACAACAGTTGAAAAAAGGAGGAGAAAATAAAAAGGGATTTAAATGATTAAAAAATAAATATATATATATATATACAGTATATACTGTATATATATATATATATATATATATATATATATATATATATATATATATAGTCGATTTGAATCGAATAGAGAACACACCAGTATATAGATTTTAGTAGAACATCTAGAATGTCTCAGATGGAGAGACTCATAACAGGGATAAGTAGGCCTGGGCACTGTAAGGGCCATCTATAAGTAGACATAAGGAGGTAAATAAAGACCTGTTCATGATGAGAGCTACCTCCGTTATCGCACTCCCGGGTAATGTTCTACAGGAAACAAGTCCTTAATGGCCTAATTTTTATTAAGTGCCCCGCTTGTAAAAAGTGTCAAGATACTGGTAAATTCTTCCTTTTGGTTTGAACTTGTATTTATTGATGCAGTCTTTATTGGTTGTGTTCTTGCCAATTGACCTCAAGCCACACAGGCACTTTATCAGATAGACAAAAGAAGAATTGCATGTAAAAAGTTCTTAAAGAGGCAATCCAAGCAGGCTGATTTTTGTGTGAATTTAATTTTTTTTTTTTTTTAAATAAAGGGTTGAATCAGGGGGTCTCCAGAGCTGAACCCTGTTAATTTCAGCTCTAAGAACCCCCTGCTTCTGGAGATTCTTACCTGTGAAATAGATGCCGGTTGCAGCTCTTCTCGGCAAGCAAGGGTCACAATATGTCTGCTGTTCAGATATTTC
Organism: Ascaphus truei; assembly: GCF_040206685.1. NCBI lineage: Eukaryota > Metazoa > Chordata > Amphibia > Anura > Ascaphidae > Ascaphus > Ascaphus truei. The sequence goes on from NC_134484.1 coordinate 173,860,304, forward strand.
CCGGTCTGCGGGCCAATAGGAAGCCGTGACATCATTGGTGAGGCTTCCTATTGGGCCATGTGATGAGGGAGCTTCAACCTAAAAAGCGCTCCTTGCTACGACAAAGAAGCTACCGGCACCTACTTCGTAGGTAACTATCTCTGGAAGTAGGGGATTCCCGGAGCTGAAATTAACGGGGTTCAGCTCGGGAGACCGCAAAGAAGAATATTAAAAAGAGGAGATTAAAAAAATATTCGCGGTCTTGGATTTCTCGTTTATTGGGGTATTCTTTTCCCAAGTGAGGTTAAATCACTAACCAATATCTAGACCAGTGGTTCCCAAACTTTTTCGGTTCAAGGCTCCCTAAGGCGATCAGGATTTTTTCAAGGCTCCCTAAAGCGATCAGGATTTTTCCACGGTGCCCAAAGTTAAAACAAAGTTGTATATACAAACCTAACAGTTGCAGTGCACATTTGGTGTCTCTCTCACACAGACTCTCACTCTCTGACATGCTCACTCTCTCAGACACGCTCACACAGACTCACTCTCAGACACGCTCACACAGACTCTCACTCTCTCAGACACGCTCAACACATTCTCACACTGACTCTCACACACACACACACTTTCTTTCTCTCTCTCTCTCTCTCTCTCTCTCTCTCTCTCTCTCTCTCTCTCTCTCACACACACTCTCACACACACTCTCTCTCACTCTCTCTCACTCTCTCTCTCTCACACACACTCTCTCACACTCTCTCTCACACACTCTCTCTCACTCTCTCTCTCACATACTCTCTCTCTCTCACACTCTCTCTCACTCTCTCTCACTCTCTCTCTCACTCTCTGTCTCACTCTCTCACTCACTCTCTCTCTCACAGTCTATCTCTCTCGCACTCTCTCTCGCACTCTCTCTCGCACTCTCTCACTCTCTCTCACTCTCTCTCACACTCTCTCACACTCTCTCTGACAATCTCTCTCTCTCACACTCTCTCACACTCTCTCTCTCACTCTCTAACTCTCTCTCTCACACTATCACACTCTCACTCTCTCTCACACTCTCTCTCACACTCTCACACTCACTCTCTCTCACACTCTCTCATACTCTCACACTCTCTCACACACACTCTCTCATGCTCACACTCACGCTCACACTCGCTCACGCTCACACTCACACTCACTCTCTCTCACACTCTCTCTCGCACTCTCACTCTCTCACTCTCACTCACTCTCTCTCTCTCACACTCTCTCACTCACACTCTCTCTCACTCACATGCAGACACACTCAGACACCGACACTCTCACATACACGGGGGAAAGCAGAACGGGGTTGGAAATCGGAGCCAGGGGTGGAAATCGGAAATGAACGTAGGGGGGTGGGTGGGGGGAGTAGAATCGGAGCAGGGCGTGGAAATCGGAACGAAAGGGGGGAAATCGGAGCAGGGGGGGGGGGAAATTGGAACGGGGGGTGGAAATCGGAGCAGGGGGGCAAGGTGGAAGCAAGAACGGCATGAAACAGTACTCACCACGTGCTCCATGCAGGAAGAGGCGAACCTTGCTTTGCAAGCTCGTATAGAGCTTGCTGCGGGTCCCCAAAAAATCCTGGCAGCGTGCCAAAACGGTGCCTGGCGCATCGCGAGCACGCTAAATCCTGTCACCCCATGGTGACTGGGCGACAGGATTTATTGAGGGGCACGGCCGCGCCCAGGCCCCCTGACTCACAGGGCCCGGGACGCCAGTACCCCCTGTCCCCTGCTGTTGGCAGCCCTGAATCGTGGGGCCCGGGACAAACATTTTAAGTAGGGCCCCCCTCTTCTGTGTTAGCGTTATTGCCTGCTGCCCCCCCCCCATTTCACACCTCACGAGCCCCCATCTCTTTCCCCCTCCCTTCCCATTTCACACCTCACGAGCCCCCATCTCTTTCCCCCTCCTTTCCCATGTATTTCTCCCCTTTCCGTCTCACCCTCCCGCCTCACATGTATTTCTTTCCCCTGCTTCTCACTCTTACTCCCTCTTTTCCTCACTCGCCCCCTCTTTCCTCTCCCTCCGTCAATTACCCCACACTCACTCATTCCGTCCTCCCCCCATAAGATATTTACCCAAAAACTTCCCACCCCCGAATACATACCGAAAAATCCCCACCCCCCAAATATGTACAACCTCCCCCCCAAATGCATACAAAAAACCCACTATATATATATATATATATATATATATATATATATATTTATATATATATATATATATATATATATGTTTATGTTTATGTTTGTGTGAAAAAAGAAGAAAAAAACAGGCGCACACCTAGTGCATTAACGTAATAACATATAATGTATGGAACTTAAAATCAAGCAAATGCCCACTCACAAAAGTACTGTAAAAATAAGCAGGTATGAGATTGGCTCTCATGTGCCAGCAACGCCGTCCCATTTTGAAGTGATAGCGTCCTCCTGGGTCTCTCCTTCGTGTAACCGGATGGCCAGAAGTGAAGTCCTTCCAATTCGGTGTTCAGTGTATGGAGTCCCTCCGGGAAGCAGCAGCTCAAGGATTCTTGTGCCGGCAACAGTATCACGGGAGAACAGGAACCAGCGTCGCACTACCAGCAGTACCAAAGTTCACAGGCAAGTGACGGCCTCAGTTAGACCACGCCCTACGCGTTTCGTCATCTATGATGACTTCATCAGGGGATACCCAATAGACGCCCCTTCACAGTATTTATAGGGAGGTACTTGCAAACATTAAGTGAATAACAGATTTACAATGAACCAATTTGAACAATTTCAATCACAATCACATAGTGTTATGAGGACCCAATTGAGCTATTAGAGAATAAGTCCAAAACAGGACACAACAGGATATTGCATTTGGATTTTGATGAAAGACTTTTAGCAATGAATGAACTATTTTTAATCATCAATTAATTTGACAGCTGTTGATTCTCAATCACAATTGAGGACATCAACTACAATTGACAAATAGGGAATTTAAAAAGAGGAATAGGGAATTTGAAAACGATAGATGTATAATACATTGAATATATAAAGTAATTCTTACAATACCTGCATTATCCATAAATTCAATGTATATCATAAAACTTGATTGGTAACCAGATCTAAATAACATCAGGTGTTTCTATTTTATAGGACCCATAACTGTTCAGAATCTGGAGAAGAAATTTAACTGATAACTATATAAGCACTGTAATGGTATATTTAGCTCAACAATGATATGCCACACAAATAAATCATATTTTCTAACCCATAAAGTACACATAGTAAACATACCCAATGTTACACGTATAACCCTCAGTGTGAATACCAGGTTTATTGATTCCAATGGGGAGCCAGAGGAGCAGCAGCAGATGATTTTGAAGCAAGAACAGAAGAAAAACATGGTTTGCCCAGAGTGTGTATGGTGCAAATAATGTGTATGTAAATGTAATAGTATATATTAAATAAAAAATAATATATGTATATGTGTTAATAAATGAATCTATTATGTGCTGTTATAACTAATAAATATATAGATATAATTTTAATATGAGAATGTATTATGTGTAACTGTGATAATGAAATTAACAATATCTCTAAATGTGTAATGTGTGAAAAAATAATATGTGAAAAGTGATGTATGTGAATGTGATGAATATTATAAATATATGCTTAACCTAATTAATATCTACATGTGTACTAAATGTGATTAATATATGTTTAAAATAAAATTAATTTAAATAGACCATTTGTGAACAAAAACCAGATACATTAATATAGATGATAATAATACCATCCCATAGATTAACCACCAATATCCTTTTTATGTTACAATAGTGAAATTGATTTTTGAATAAACATAAGTATATGGTATATATATATATATATATATATATATATATATATATATAAACAAAGACCCTTAGTGACCAGACATGACCATAGCCCAGAGGGAATGCATAAGCATTCAACCCAGACCTCAGGAAGAACATCCATTATTTTGAGTGATCACACTATGGTACTTATGTCAATGTGGTCATTGTGTCCCTTTGGGTAGGTGGTATCCAAAATGTACATCCAATATATTTCTCTTGTACGTAGTCTTTGGAAACGATCCCCTCCCATATATGAAGGGGGAATGAACTCTATACCCATAACTGATAGGGATTTTGGATCCTTACGATGATTAGTACAAAAGTGGCGGGAGAGGCTATGTGTTTGGCACCCATGAATAACATTTCTTCGGTGCTCCAAGAACCGTGTACTCAGAGCCCTTGATGTACGGCCCACATATTGTAGGCCGCATTCACATGAGATAAGATACACAACATATTCACTTAGGCAGTTGATACTGCACCGACACACTTTATTCGAGCAAATACCCAGTATGTACCTGGCAGATACCTGGAATGCGCCGCTCCTCACCTCTGACAAGCCCCGTTGCGTTTGCCTTCCCAGCCTGGGTTCATGCCTGGCTGACGGGCGGCTGATCTGTTAAATGATAATGATTAGGATTTAATAGGCTGCAATGCTTCGCGTGTCTACCAGATGGCATAAATTCATGAATTGTAATGCAGTATATATATATATACTGTGCAGTATTGCAGCCAGCGGGAATAAAATGCTTCAATACCTGTCTGGAAAATAACCCAATGCACTCGGGCAGAAAACAGTCACAAACCTCAATACAACCGGGTATACCCGAATTCGTGGGACTAGCCGACCTCGAATAAAGTGTGTCGCCAGTGTATAATCTGTTATTTCATATGAGGTGCCATTTGAATATGATGAAAATTTATTTGTTTTTATTAAATGTCTACAAGTAAGACATCAGCCTCTCCCGCATCCAAAATTCCCCACTTCATTGGTTGAATCGGAATTTCTTATTTTCTCAGTTTTTAATTTACTTGGAGCTAACAAATTTTTAATACTCCTTGCTTTTCTGAAAATTACAGGAGCATATTTTGGCAATAGATGACCAATTACGGGATAATTACATAAGATATTCCAGTGACAATTTAGAACATTTTTAATTTGATGAGCGGATTGGTTATATTGTGTAATGAATTTTGGTGTAAGTCCCCCTCTTTTTTCCTCATTCCTGGTTTTACGCAATGACTCTGATTTAGCTTTAGATTGTTCTAATAATGTGTCCCGATTTAAAAGACTGGCATCTAAAAATGCTTTATTAACAATAGACATATCGTAACCTTTCTCCTGAAATTTATTTGACAGATCTTTGCCCTGTGTTAGAAAATCAGTATCCCTTGAGCAATTGCGCCGAATCCTGTGAAATTGACTTTTTGGTACATTATTTAGCCATTTTTTATAATGGTTACTGCCATATTGTAGGTAACTGTTAGTCGATACAGATTTAAAGTGTGTTTTTGTCTGGATTTGTTGTCCAACACCTATAAATAATTCCAGGTCCAAAAAAATTATAGTATCCGGATGTATATTATAAGTGAATTTCAGACCCATCTGGTTATTGTTGAAAGATGTAAGAATCTCTTCCAGGATTTCCCTCTCACCATCCCAAATAATAAGAATATCATCTATGAAACGGCCATAGAAGACCAGACCACCCCCCAGCCGAGCATTCTCCCACACATGGATACTCTCCCACAATCCCATGTAGAGATTAGCATAACTGGGGGCAAATCTGGTCCCCATAGCCGTTCCACAGATTTGTAAATAATATGTGTCTTCAAATAAAAAATAATTGTGATTTAAAATAAACTCAATACATGCTAAAAGAAACAACCTTTGTGAAGAGTGCAAATGTAAATCTAATTTGAGATAGTGATAAATAGCCTGGATACATTTTGTGTGATCTACAGTATACATGTGTACAGTGAAGATACATCGCATGTTACCCAGTGAAAGGTATCTTTCCATATAATACCGGAGGTGGAATCAATGACATGCAACGTGTTCCGTATGTGCGAACGTAAATTTGTGACATATGGTTGTAAATAATAGTCTACATACTGGGACACATTTGATGTCATTGACCCAACCCCTGATATTATAGGCCTCCCTGGTGGATTTATTGTGTCTTTGTGCAATTTTGGAATATGGTAAAATATAGGTGTTCTAGGGTGTTTAATAAATAAAAACTTGTGCTCTAATTTAGAAATAATCACTTTAGTGAATGCATCCTGGAGGAGATTCCGAAATTCCAACTGGTAACTCACAACTGGGTCCCCATTAAGAACATCATAAGATATGGTATCATGCAGAAGACGATAAGCTTCACATAAATAATCTGCACGGTCCTGTAGGACAATTGCCCCACCTTTGTCTGCTTGACGAACAATTAGCTCATTGTTGTTTTTTATATTTGTTAAAGCTAATTTTTCTTGTTTAGTCAAATTTTGTTTTGATTCCACATTATTTAGGCACAACTGCTCAAGGTCCCTAAGAACTACTGTATAGAATGTATTGATAAAGTTTCGCTTTGATTGATAGGGAAAATATACCGATTTAGGGACAAAAGGAGACGATCTGTACTTTAATGTACTCTCAGGGTCAGTTGTAATTGAACCTAGATTGGGATCTGTCAGTGTATTAAACTCTTCTTCATGAGTTGTAAGATCTATCAAGGAATTTTGTTTTAGTTCTAAACCTTCAAATGCTGTTCTTTTCAAAAGAGGATCCATCAGTGTAACTATCGTATTTGATCTTTGTGTACTATTACAAATATTTTCAACATTGTCCGATTCAACCAAAAAAGAAGTAAGGGCATTAATGCATTCTATTTCTTGAGTATTGAAATTCAATTCCAAATGTTGTTCCCCTTTTAGAGAATAATGCCTCATTAGGGTTAGCTTACGAATGTACCGTTTTAAGTCCATAAATAAATCGAACCTTTTAGGTAAACTGTTTGGAGAATAGGATAGTCCTTTAGCTCAGCGGTGCGCAAACTGTGGGGCGCGACCCCCAGGGGGGGCGCGAGACTGCCGACGGGGGGCGCGGGGTTTACAGAGGCCCCGCGCGCTTCCCGAAGGCACTTAAATTAAGTGCCGGGGGAGCTGCAGGGCCTCTGTAAACCATACTTACCCGTGGCTCCGGCGGCTTCCTCCCGGCGTCGCCATGGCAACGCGGCATCAAATTGAGGCTGCGAGGTCATGTGACGTCACGTTGCTATGGCAACGTGATGTCATTACGCCGGAGCGAGGGTAAGTTGGGGTTGGGGGGGGCGCGGGAGTGAGGGGACAGCCGGCAGGGGGGCGCAGGGAAAAAAGTTTGCGCCCCCCTGCTTTAGCTAATAGTGATATGTGATGTGAAGTTAGCGTATGTGATGAAAGGTTATAAATACCATAATTGTGTGGTGTGGCTTCCATCATTCTCATTTTCTTCTGTCCTTGCTTTTTTGCTCCTCCTCTAACTCGTTTTCTTCAGGGTTGTTGTTGAGACTGTTTCTCCCAAAGTGGATATTTCTTCTCCTTTTCTCTTTGCTCTAAAAAAGAGGTGGATTTATTAGTTCTATTAGGTGAAACAGTATTTGTTTGATTAGAACCCTTAGAAGTAATTTTAGATCTTGCTCCTTCCCTTGGTCCCTCCGCACCTTGCTCTTGGGTATCCCCATTACCCTCACAATACCGAGTAATGATTGGAGGTGGAGCAATTTGCAGAGGGAGCAATGGGAGGGGCCTTCAAGTTTTCTTTCTTATCCATCCTAGCCTCTTTTATCAATGTAATAATTTCTTTTTTCTCTTTCTCATTAGATATGGTTTTTTTCTGATATTTGTTATCTTTATTCTCATCCCTATAACCTGAATTAGATCTACCATATCTGCGGTGTTGGTGAAAATCCCTTTTCCTTCTCCAGTTCCTTACTCTATCATTTGCGTAATTGTCCTTGTCACGTTTAAGTTTATTTGTTTTCCTCTCAATAATTTCTTTCTCAAACGCAACCACCCTTTTATGTACCATTTCATCCAATGAGATGAATTCTTCTCTTCCATACCTTCAAATGGTTTAATAACCTCCTGTACCTGGGCTATCTCCCTCCCCAACTCCTCCAGTCTCTCTTGTCTATAAGAGACCAGGAGCTTGATGAGGGAGACAGAGCAGGCCTCCAGAGTAGCATTCCAACTAGCTGTGAAAGTCTCATTTGCCTCAAATGTTGTTTTTATTTGTTATTCTCAAACCTCTTGGGACTAATTTAATATCTAAATAGTTTTGGAGAGAGAGCAAATCCAGCCAGTTCCTCATCTCATCCTTTGTATAATTCTCCAATTCCTGAAAGTTATTCTTTAGGTCAACATTTTTCTCTACAACTACAATGGGGTCCTCATCTATAATATTTGCAAATTTATTCCTCCTGGCTAAGCGTTCTTCACAGCTTTGCATCATTTTTGTATTTATAGTAAATAGGTAATAATACAAAATTAACAATTTCCCAACAATATACAACTATAACTAAAACAGACAACACAATAGTTAGTCTAATTATTATGTGGATAATTCTCAGGAATATAAAATGGCTGCTAACTTCTAAGTGAAATATACCAAAAGAAACAAATAGCAATGAAGTAGCGCCTCTAATATAACCTGAACACAAGCTAATAAAATGATGAACTAATTAACCCTACCATGAATTAGTCTATTGGGGTGGTTAAATGATGGCCAATTGCAATTCTAAAAAACCTGTAATCTCAAAGGAGATATGGTAGTGCATATAATGTTTAAATAAACACAATACTGTTTAATAAAGATAAAAAATATATAAACAATAATAAAACTCAAAATGTATAAATGCAATTGAAAACTTCTTCAAAATTGAATGAATAAAAACCTTTAAAAAAACCTCTGAAAAAACAAAGTCCCGTTCCAAAAGCAATGACATCCAGGTGTTTGCAGCCCATTTCAAAGGGATCACTACTCCCTGAATAAATCTGTGAAAAAAGAAGGAAAAAACAGGCGCACACCTAGTGCATTAACGTAATAACATATAATTTATGGAACTTAAAATCAAGCAAATGCCCACTCACAAAAGTACTGTAAAAATAAGCAGGTATGAGATTGGGTCTCATGTGGCAGCAACGCCGTCCGATTTTGAAGTGATAGCGTCCTCCTGTGTCTCTCCTTGGTGTAACCGGATGGCCAGAAGTGAAGTCCTTCCAATTCGGTGTTCAGTGTATGGAGTCCCTCCGGGAACCAGCAGCTCAAGGATTCTTGTGCCGGCAGCATTATCACGGGAGAACAGGAACCAGCGTCGCACTACCAGCAGTACCAAAGTTCACAGGCAAGTGACGGCCTCAGTTAGACCACGCCCTACGCGTTTCGTCATCTATGATGACTTCATCAGGGGTTACCCAATAGACGCCCCTTCACAGTATTTATAGGGAGGTACTTGCAAACATTAAGGGAATAACAGATTTACAATGAACCAATTTGAACAATTTCAATCACAATCACATAGTGTTATGAGGACCCAATTGAGCTATTAGAGAATAAGTCCAAAACAGGATATTGCAATCCAAATGCAATATCCTATTGTGTCCTGTTTTTGGACTTAATAACAGATTATATCAACTGCCTAACTGAATATGTTTTGTATCTTATCTCATGTGAATGCGGCCTACAATATGTGGGCCGTACATCAAGGGCTCTGAGTACACGGTTCTTGGAGCACCGAAGAAATGTTATTCATGGGTGCCAAACACATAGCCTCTCCCGCCACTTTTGTACTAATCATCGTAAGGATCCAAAATCCCTATCAGTTATTGGCATAGAGTTCATTCCCCCTTCATATATGGGAGGGGATCGTTTCCAAAGACTACGTACAAGAGAAATATATTGGATGTACATTTTAGGTACCACCTACCCAAAGGGACACAATGACCACATTGACATAAGTACCATAGTGTGATCACTCAAAATAATGGGTGTTCTTCCGGAGGTCTGGGTTGAATGCTTATGCATTCCCTCTGGGCTATGGTCATGTCTGGTCACTAAGGGTCTTTGTTTATATATATATATATATATATATATATATATATATATATACACCATATACTTATGTTTATTCAAAAATCAATTTCACTATTGTAACATAAAAAGGATATTGGTGGTTAATCTATGGGATGGTATTATTATCATCTATATTAATGTATCTGGTTTTTGTTCACAAATGGACTATATTAAATAATTTTATTTTAAACATATATTAATCACATTTAGTACACATGTAGATATTAATTAGGTTAAGCATATATTTATAATATTCATCACATTCACATACATCACTTTTCACATATTATTTTTTCACACATTACACATTTAGAGATATTGTTAATTTCATTATCACAGTTACACATAATACATTCTCATATTAAAATTATATCTATATATTTATTAGTTATAACAGCACATAATAGATTCATTTATTAACACATATACATATATTATTTTTTATTTAATATATACTATTACATTTACATACACATTATTTGCACCATACACACTATGGGCAAGCCATGTTTTTCTTCTGTTCTTGCTTCAAAATCATCTGCTGCTGCTGCTCCTCTGGCTCCCCATTGGAATCAATAAACCTGTTTTTCACACTGAGGGTTATACGTGTAACATTGGGTATGTTTACTATGTGTACTTTATGGGTTAGAAAATATGATTTATTTGTGTGGCATATCATTGTTGAGCTAAATATACCATTACAGTGCTTATATAGTTATCAGTTAAATTTCTTCTCCAGATTCTGAACAGTTATGGGTCCTATAAAATAGAAACACCTGATGTTATTTAGATTCTGGTTACCAATCAAGTTTTATGATATACATTGAATTTATTGATAATGCAGGTATTGTAAGAATTACTTTATATATTCAATGTATTATACATCTATCGTTTTCAAATTCCCTATTCCTCTTTTTAAATTCCCTATTTGTTAATTGTAGTTGATATCCTCAATTGTGATTGAGAATCAACAGCTGTCAAATTAATTGATGGTTAAAAATAGTTCATTCATTGCTAAAAGTCTTTCATCAAAATCCAAATGCAATATCCTGTTGTGTCCTGTTTTGGACTTATTCTCTAATAGCTCAATTGGGTCCTCATAACACTATGTGATTGTGATTGAAATTGTTCAAATTGGTTCATTGTAAATCTGTTATTCACTTAATGTTTGCAAGTACCTCCCTATAAATACTGTGAAGGGGCGTCTATTGGGAACCCCTGATGAAGTCATCATAGATGACGAAACGCGTAGGGCGTGGTCTAACTGAAGCCATCACTTGCCTCTGAACTTTGGTAGTGCGACGCTGGTTCCTGTTCTCCCGTGATACTGCTGCCGGCACAAGAATCCTTGAGCTGCTGCTTCCCGGAGGGACTCCATACACTGAACACCGAATTGGAAGGACTTCACTTCTGGCCATCCGGTTACACCAAGGAGAGACACAGGAGGACGCTATCACTTCAAAATCAGACGGCGTTGCTGGCACATGAGAGCCAATCTCATACCTGCTTATTTTTACAGTACTTTTGTTAGTGGGCATTTGCTTGATTTTAAGTTCCGTAAATTATATGTTATTACGTTAATGCACTAGGTGTGCGCCTGTTTTTTTCTCCTTTTTTCACAGATTTCTTCAGGGAGTAGTGATCCCTTTGAAACGGGCTGCAAACACCTGGATGTCATTGCTTTTGGAATAGGATTTTGTTTTTTCAGAGGTTTTTTTTAAAGGTTTTTTATTCATTCAATTTTGAAGAAGTTTTCAATTGCATTTATAAATTTTGAGTTTTATTATTGTTTATATATTTATTATCTTTATTAAATAGTATTGTGTTTATTTAAACATTATATGCACTACCATATCTCCTTTGTGATTACAGGTTTTTAGTATTGCCATTGGCCATCATTTAACCACCCCAATAGACTAATTCATGGTAGGGTTAATTAGTTCTTCATTTTATTAGCTTGTGTTCAGGTTATATTAGAGGCGCTACTTCATTGCTTTTTGTTTCTTTTGATAGAATAAAGTCTGCTGCAGCAGTATATACTGCTGCGGCACAGTTTATTCGAGCATTTGCCCGTTCTGTGCCGCAGCAGTAGCCTGGCGCGCGCCCGAGTGTGACGGGCGCACGCCGAAGCAGCGGAAGAGCGCCCTCCGATCGGGGCGCTCTCCCTACCGCTGCCGGGTCCGCCGGGTCCCCCGGAACCCCCTGCCGCTGTCCCGCGATCGCGGGACACCAGGGCTCCCTCGGGGAGCCCCTGGACATGCGTGCAGCGGGCGCACGCTCCCGATGACGCGTAACCGCGCGTCTATGACGCGCGGCACGCCGAGGGGCGGCCACTAGCAAGCCGGGAGATTTCCCGGCTTGCGGTACCGACCACACTTCAATAAAGTGTGTCGGTAGTGTATATAACAAATCACTGTTTTTTACCTGGCTTGTTCCTGGAATGCGACGCTGTTTACCCGGAGCATGCCGCGCTCCTTTTGCTTTCCCAGCCACGGGTCATGCCCGGCTGACGCGCGGTTGATGTGTTAATTGATAATGCTTCGGCTTTAATAGGCTGCAATGCTTCGCTTGTCTGCCAGAGGGCATAAATTCATGAATTGTAATGCAGTATATATATACAGTATACCCCATATAACCCCTATAACCCCTAACATACTGTACACATACAGTACTGTATATGCACATCAATGATACTACAGTATAGGCCGGCGGGGGCGAGATGTGTTTGCAGCAGAGAGAGATCCGCTGCTCTCTCTGCGCAAACATCGGCACATTAAAAATTATTTAAAATACATTTTTATTCATAGTGTACATGTGCAGGGGGTCTCCTGAGCTGAACCGCATTGGTTTCAGGTCCGAGGACCCCCTGCTTCCCGAGATACGAGCCACTTTATGAGGTGCCGGTATCCCTCTGCATTTAAAGGTCCCGATCACGTGACCGCGGAATGTTAACAAAGCAGAGGGATACCGGCACCCCATAAAGGGGCCTGTATCTCGGGAAGCAGGGGGTCCCCGGACCTAAAACCAAAGCGGTTCCGCTCCGGAGACCCTCTGCACATCTACAGTATGAATAAAACACACACATCAATAAACACTCGTTCATTACCTTTGCGGCTATGGGCTATGGTAATGAAGCAGCATGAATGTATTTTTAATAATATTGTACAGTGAGCAGGGGGTTCCCTGAGCCACAAATCAAAGCTCAAGGGACCCCCTGCTCCTGCACAATATTATTAAAATACAGAAATGCTGCTTCATTACCATAGCTGATAGCCGCTAAGGCAATGAAGGGGTTAACCCACCGTGCCCGCTTTATTGTGGGTAGCTAGGGGTGGGTGAAGGGGGTATTTGGCCCTTGGTGTGAGTTTAGGACTTGCGGGGGGGGGGTTGCAGGTGCACTTAACCCCTTCACGACCGTAGCAGTTAATACTGCTACGGTCATGAAGGGGTTAACCCCTCCCGCTACCCCCCGCAAGCCCTAAACAACCACCGTTGGGGCTAATACCCCCTTCACCCACCCCCGCTACCCGCAATAAAAAACATTCACACACAGCAGCCGCCAAAAAAATAAATAAATCTAAATAAATATATAAATAAATAAATTTAAAATAAATTTTTATTCATAGTGTAGATGTGCAGGGGGTCTCCGGAGCTGAACCGCATTGGTTTCAGGTCCGGGGACCCCCTGCTTCCCGAGATACAGTCCCCTTTATGAGGTGCCGGTATCCCTCTGCATTTAAAGGTCCCGATCACGTGACCGCGGCATGTAAACCAAGCAGAGGGATACCGGCACCCCCTAAAGGGGCCTGTATCTCGGGGAGCAGGGGGTCTCCGGACCTAAAACCAAAGCGGTTCCGCTCCGGAGACCCTCTGCTAATCTACAGTATGAATAAAACACACACATCAATAAAGAATCGTTCCTTACCATTGCGGCTATGTGCTATGGTAACGAAGCAGCATGAATGTATTTTTAATAATATTGTACAGTGAGCAGGGGGTTCCCTGAGCCACAAATCAAAGCTCAAGGGACCCCCTGCTCCTGCACAATATTATTAAAATACAGAAATGCTGCTTCATTACCATAGCTGATAGCCGCTAAGGCAATGAAGGGTTAAGGCAGAATAGCATGTTTATTGGGGACATTTGACCCCAGTAAACATTGCAATAAACAACATACAGTACACCCCCTGTGTATTTAAAATACATAAACAACAATAAATACTTTAAATACATATTTTTAATGTGTCTATTAAACCTCCCTGCCTTGACTGTAATCTATGTAAGGCCCCCTCCCCCTAATGTGTCTGTTAAACCTCCCTGCCGTGACTGTAATCTGTGTAAGGCCCCCTCCCCCTAATGTGTCTTTTAAATCTCCCTGGCCTGTGTTTCTGTGAGTGCAGTGTATGTAAATGTGGGGAGGGGGATCCCGATGTGCATATAATGCAGCGCCTCACTGCCAATGGCCCACCCCGTGAGGCCTAACCACCCACACCCACTACCCACCTGCCCACGGCCCCTCCGCTGCTGCACAACAGAGACAAAAATTAAAACATCCAAAGTAATGTCCCCTAACCCCTTAATCACCATAGCGGTGTTTTGGCCGATAAAAATAAAAATGATGACGTCACTTAAAGGCAATGAAAGCACAGCCAATCAGAATGGCTTTGCTTCAATTGCCTTTAAGATGACGTCATTAAAAGAAACATGGCTGGCCTCACATGGTACGGTAGCCAATCAGAGCGTGGGAACTCCACCCCTACTCTGATTGGCTCTAGTATACCATGTGACAGAGGCTTGGGGCAGAAAGGATGTGACGTCATTGAAAGCTTGTCACATGGTACTAGAGCCAATCAGAGCGTGGGAACTCCATCCCTACTCTGATTGGCTGTAGTACCCTGTGACAGGCTTTCAATGACGTCACATCCTTTCTCCCCCAAGCCTCTGTCACATGGTATACTAGAGCCAATCAGAGCGTGGGAACTCCATCTCTACTCTGATTGGAGTTCCCACGCTCTGATTGGCTACCGTACCATGTGAGGCCGGCCATGTTTCTTTTAATGACGTAATCTTAAAGGCAATTGCAGCATTGCCATTCTGATTGGCTGTGCTTTCATTGCCTTTAAGTGACGTCATCATTTTTATTTTTATCGGCCAAAACACATGGTTTTCACGGCCCAATCAGGGCCGTGGGAACCATATGACGAAAATGTGACGTCATAGGCCTTTAAAAGCCTATATTGTCTCATTTTGAAGCCAGACGCCGAGGAGGAAGGACCTCCTACAGAAGAAGAAGAAGACCAGGGCGTGGCCAAAGACGGGAAGAAGACCCCGCCCGGAAGAAGATAGAAGAAAGAAGAATACAGATGAAGATGGATTACAATTAGAAGACCCGTGGATTGATTTGGATTTTTAGTGTAATGTTTATTTTTTTATGATTTATTATTTTATGGGTTCCTGTGCCTGGTGGATTAGTTCGTGAGTAAGCTGCGCAACGGGAGTCGGTGGGGCCAAGTAATGGTAAGTGAACTAAAGAAATGTATTTTATTTAACTTGTTAATTTATTTAAAAGCTTTTTTAACGTGTATTTTTTTTTTTGTGGTATATCATTTCTTGCCACTGTATGTATGTATGTATGTATGTCTAGAGAGATATATACATACAGGGTAAGAAATGATGTTGTTTTAAAAGCTTGATTTGATGTGTTTTAAATTAATTTGTCTATGCTGCTATGCTTTATTGTGTGTTTAAAGTATTTTAAAATTAGATAGATGTAATTGTTGATATTGTATTGTGTGCTTGTGTTCAGGGTTTGCCTTGGTTTTAAAGTTTGTATTCTGGTTGGTACTTATATTTTTTCACATGCTAAATTGTTCTGCTCCAGGCGTGAATTAGTTCATTGTTTCATTGTTCGGGATGGACTGTCAATTGTTTAGGGATGTAAATAATGATTGCTAATTGATTTTTATTTACTTGATTGGTTAAAATAGTTTACTTGTTTGGAGGTATTTGTATTTTGCTTGCATTGGCATTTGATGATTTAGATTGTAAGATCAGTTAGGATTATTAAAGGAAATTCATTGTAATGTAGTGTGTCTGTATGGATAAGTGTTATTTGTAGTACAGTATGGTTTTGATAACCCTTCTACATTTATTTGTATATTGGTTCATCATGTGTGTGTATATACTGTATCTCTCTCTCTCTCTCTCTCTCTCTCTCTCTCTCTCTCTCTCTCTCTCTCTCTCTCTCTCTCTCTCTCTCTCTGTGTATATTATATATATATATATATATATATATATATATATATATATAGTTGCATGATGAAGCCACTGTACAAATTAATGGGTGAAGGGTGGGTATCGGGCCTGTGTGGCTTAACCCCTTAATTACCTTTGCGGTTATTATCTGATAAGGTGTTTAAGGGGTTAATTGATATCTGAATGTACTTGCAATGTGTTGGCTTTGTATTTGCTATGTGTTTTGTGGGCAAGACAAGGATGTCGCTGGCGACGGAGACTTCTTATTGATGAGGTCAGTAGTATTTTATTTATTTGAATATGCTAGTTAATGTTTTTAATAATGGGCAATTAATCTATTATCCATATCTGGATAATAGTTATTTTGCACATTATTGTACTGTAGGTGTTGGGGGGGGGGGGTGTATGTATTGAATGTATAGGCTAGGTTTATTTTTTTTACATTCAGGGTTTGTTCCGTGGTTCTGCGTGGGACCTCAGGAGACCACCTGCGGGTCTCCTCGGGTATCAGGCTGGTGGTTCCACGGGTGACACATGCGGGGATGAAGCGGTGGCCTCACATCTGTGGGGGCACCGCGGACCCGTAGTCTGCGGGGATGAAGCGGTGGCCTCACATCTGTGGGGGCACCGCCGACCCATAGGTGCGGGGATGATGATGTGTGGTCCCACTTCTGTGGGGGCACCGCGGACCCGTAGTGAGCACTCGTGAGTTCCCCAGACCCCCGTGGTAACCACCCATGGCCCCGCAGACACCTGTGGTCTGACCCGGGGCTCCCAGACATCCGCGGGCCTACCGTGGGGACCCAATTGTGGCCCACGGTGACCCAAGGAGACCACCTGGGGGCCATGGTGCTGGCGGGACCCACCAGCAGGCCTCCAGAACCTGTTTGAAAAGGGCTGCTGGTACCCTGTAGGTCTGTCAGGTGCCCCGCCAGCCCGACGGGGACTCGCGTGGGGCTGCGTTATGAATCCTGTTTGTAAAAGGATAAATCTTGTATTTATGGGGGGGCACAGGGGGTGGGTAATGTATTTAATAAATACAATCATGTTTATTGTTGGTCACTGTATTGTTTTTATTGTGGGTACTGGGGGTGGGGGGGTATGTGGGTAGGCCTCCCTTGTGGGTAGTGGGTGAGGGTGGTTAGGCCTCACGGGGTGGGGGGTTAGTGTGGGAGGGTATGTAGGCGTCCCGAGTGGTGGGTGAGGGTGGGTTAACCCCTTAATGACTGTAGCGGTTAATAACCGATTAAGGTGATTAAGGGGTTAGGGGACATTACTTTGGATGTTTTAATTTTTGTCTCTGTTTTGCAGCAGCGGAGGGGCAGTGGGCAGGTGGGTAGTGGGTAGTGGGTGTGGGTGGTTAGGCCTCACGGGGTGGGCCATTGGCAGTGAGGCGCTGCATTATATGCACATCGGGATCCCCCTCCCCCTCCCCACATTTACATACACTGCACTCACAGAAACACAGGCCAGGGAGATTTAACGGACACATTAGGGGGAGGGGGCCTTACACAGATTACAGTCACGGCAGGGAGGTTTAACAGACACATTAGGGGGAGGGGGCCTTACATAGATTACAGTCAAGGCAGGGAGGTTTAACAGACACATTAAAAATATGTATTTAATGTATTTATTGTTGTTTATGTATTTTAAATACACAGGGGGTGTACTGTATGTTGTTTATTGCAATGTTTATTGGGTCAAATGTCCCCAATAAACATGCTATTCTGCCTTAACCCTTCATTGCCTTAGCGGCTATCAGCTATGGTAATGAAGCAGCATTTCTGTATTTTAATAATATTGTGCAGGAGCAGGGGGTCCCTTGAGCTTTGATTTGTGGCTCAGGGAACCCCCTGCTCACTGTACAATATTATTAAAAATACATTCATGCTGCTTCGTTACCATAGCCCATAGCCGCAAAGGTAATGAACGAGTGTTTATTGATGTGTGTGTTTTATTCATACTGTAGATGTGCATAGGGTCTCCGGAGCGGAACCGCTTTGGTTTTAGGTCTGGGGACCCCCTGCTCCCCGAGATACAGGCCCCTTTAGGGGGTGCTGGTATCCCTCTGCTTGGTTTACATGCCGCGGTCACGTGATCGGGACCTTTAAATGCAGAGAGATACCGGCACCTCATAAAGGGGCCTGTATCTTGGGAAGCAGGGGGTCCCTTGACCTGAAACCAATGCGGTTCAGCTCCGGAGACCCCCTGCACATGTACACTCTGAATTAAAATTTATTTTAAATAATTTTTAATGTGCCGATGTTTGCGCAGAGAGAGCAGCGGATCTCTCTCTGCTGCAAACACATCTCGCCCCCGCCGGCCTATAGTATCATTGATGTGCATATACAGTACTGTATGTGTATGTTAGGGGTTATAGGGGACGGCTTCAAAGACAACAGCTCGCAAACGCCCCCATGAGTTTTTACACGGCATTGCAGTATTGCAGACAGCAGGAATAAAATGCTTAAATCACAGCCACGAAAATAACGCAATTCATCCCGGGCGAAAACGACACAAAACTGCACATCACCGGGATATTCTGAAATTCGCTGAGCTAGCCAAGTTAGAATAAAGTGTGTCGCCACTGTATATATATTTATACACACATACATACACTCACACTCACACACCCCCAATACATATAAAAATTACCCCAACACCCCAATACATATATATTTACCTTGGGGATGATGGTCAGCCGGTGGCTTGCGGGAGGGGGCGGGCACAGCGTGCCGGTGCTGCGGGGGGGCGATGCTTGTGGGCGGGCAATGCTGGAGGGGGGGGTTGGCGGGACGGCCCAGTGCTGCGGAGGTGGGGTGGGACGGCTATGTGCTGCATGGGACGGTGGCTGCATGGGGTGGCTGAATGGCCCGGTCCCTGTACGGGGGGGACGGGCGGGGGGGGGGACAAGACTTAATGAACATAAAATGTAAAGAAAAGGATGGGGGACAAAAAAATAAAAAAGGGGATATAAATGATTATTTTTAAAAATCGATAAGAATCTAATAGAAACTGCGCCAGTATAACAATTCCAGTGGAACATCTGTTCCAGTGGAACATCTGGTACATGTTAGAAGGGCAAGTTGAGAGACTCATAATGGGCATAATTAGACATGAGTAAGCACTACGTTTAAGTAGACATAAAGAAGTAAATAAAGACCCGACCAGGCAAGACCAACCTCCGTTATCGCTCTCCGAGGGCATCTTTTACAAAAAACAAGTCTTTCCTAGTCTTCTTTAAGTCCCCTTGGTCCCCTAGCCTCCAATTTATTGCTCAGGGAATACTGTATCTCTTTTTGGAGTAGGATATGTTCTCTACCACCCCTACGTAGTATTTCTATTCAGCGAGTCACCTGAAATCTCAGCTGAACGAGTACTTGTAAGAAATGTCTAGATCAGTGGTTCCCAATCTGTGCACCGCGGCGCCCTGATGCGCTGTGGCTTGCCTAGAGGGGCACCGCGATCAGGGCTGCCAGCAGCGGGGAACAAAGGGTACGCGGCCGGGCACTAGTTTATTAAAAATAAAAAACGCTGCACCCGGCGCCGAGCCTCCCTGTGGCAGCGCCGAAAGTAGGTTGCGTTAGCTTCCGGCGCGAGAGGGAGGCCCGGCGCGCACTGGAGAACTACCCATCTTCTCGGCAGTATCAAAGTTGCATCCTATCTGATGTGCCGACATTATCCACACCCACTGCTGTTTTATATCTGCCAGTCTAAGTAGGCTCTCTATATGAGCCAAGACTCTGAAGATTCGTTTTGTCACTTTGCATATACAGAAGTTCACTATATTATTTCTCTCTTTATTTGGGGTGAAATCCTGATGACATGCTCCCTCCTAATCCTGGAAGTGCTGTCTATTAGTGGAGATTATGTACAATTTCTCCTTGGAGGTTGAGATTTCGTTTTTCACTTCATTTCACTTTCTATATTAATATAATTTATCACTAGTTCACTATATATTAATATATAATTTTTCCATCACTTTATTGTGTTTAAGCGGCTGTTTAGATCACATTGGGGATAATTATGCCCCTTTACAAAGCATTAATAAGACCTCACCTTGAATATGGAGTACAATTTTGGGCACCAATCCTACGAAAAGACATTATGGAACTAGAGAGAGGGCAGAGAAGAGCCACCAAATTAATAAAGGGGATGGGCAATCTAATTTATGAGCAGAGGCTAGCTAAATTAGATTTATTTACATTAGAAAAGAGGCGCCTAAGAGCGGATATGATAACTATGTACAAATATATTCGAGGACAATACAAGGAGCTTTCAAAATAACTATTCATCCCACGGGCAGTACAAAGAACTCGGGGCCAAACCTAAAGGTTGGAGGAAAGGAGATTTCACCAGCAACAAAGGAAAGGGTTCTTAACAGTAAGGGCAGTTAAAATGTGGAATTCATTACCCATTGAGACTGTGATGGCAGATACAATAGATTTGTTCAAAAAAAGATTGGACATCTTTTTAGATAGGAAAGGTGTACAGGGATATACCAAATAAGTATACATGGGAAGGATGTTAATCCAGGGATTAATCCGATTGCCAATTCTTGGAGTCAGGAAGGAATTTATTTCCCCTTACGAGATATCATTGGATGATATGACTCTGGGTTTTTTTGTTTGCCTTCCTCTGGATCAATAAATAAGTATAGATATAGGATAAAGTATCTGTTGTCTAAATTTAGCATAGGTTGAACTTGATGGACGTACGTCTTTTTTCAACCTCATCTACTATGTAACTATGTAACATTAGTGAGAGGTTTCATATTCCTAGGGACACCTTTCTATTTTTATTTAGATTATTATTTATCTTCACAGTATTCTTATTGGTATCTTGCATTTTTAAACATTCAGTATCTATATTTGTGATTTTTTTCAATATACTGTATAAGGCATTTATGGTTACCATAAGTAAAACAATGTGTTTACATTTATTATTTGTTATGATCCATTTGTAGAAGTATGATAATTGTGCCCACTTTTGGGGTATTATTTTTTACTATTGGTGGGGGCCAGCTTGTTGATGGAGGAAATGGATGTCCAAAAGACAGATACTGTAGCGTTGCCCATTGCAGCGCATATCATGATGCCATCATCTGATTGGTACCGTGATCAAATAGCATCCCTCGCCAGAAGCAGTGGGAAATACCCGCTCCCATGCTATTCATACTGCCTATACTCTGTTTGTCCTGCTTTTCAGTCCTTGTATTCCTACCTGGGTTTATATGCACTCCTGTTTCTCTATTTTATTGTTATGATTATTAGCATTTACTTCCTTTCTTTTGCCTTTGACTTGTTTAGACTGATCTTAATGGGCATTGTTTTAGTATTTCTTGAACACCACATCCATTTGGTCCATTACAAATTTGTTGTGATACATTTGCTTTTTGATATTGGTGAGTGCTGGGGTCTTTATAATTTTTTCATAAACATGCCGAAGCATGGCGATGTCCTCCATCAGACACAGAACACTGTGTTCATGGATGGATAATACTTTTTTTTTAAAGCAAATCTATTGTAA
The DNA here is from genome assembly GCF_040206685.1 of Ascaphus truei. Classification (NCBI taxonomy): domain Eukaryota; kingdom Metazoa; phylum Chordata; class Amphibia; order Anura; family Ascaphidae; genus Ascaphus; species Ascaphus truei. Next base: position 173,882,035 of record NC_134484.1, read on the forward strand.
ATCAAACTTCGTTACCACTATGCCTAATATGTTGCAATCTTTTACAGAATATTTTTTTACATAGCTAGGAAGCACTAAGTCTCTGGAGCGGAACTGTGCTCATTTAATCTCCGGGGACGCCTTGGTTCTCGAGATACTTACTGAGTAGCATCCCCTCCAGGGGCAACCAAATTGCATTTAAATCTCCCACATTACGTGGGCAAACAGGAAGCCACGAGTAGCCGGTGCCACCTTCTGGGGTAAGTATCTCGGAAACCAGGGGTTACCAAGAGCTGAAATTAACACGGGTTGAGCACGGGAGAGCCCTGCTTCCCTATCTATGTAAAAAAAAAAGGGGGGGGGGAAAGGTGGGACTGCTGCTTTAAGCAACATTTTACCAAGACTCAAGATGTTTATTATAAATTCATTTTTAAGATTAGTTTATTGAAAACTTAAGGCACTACAAAATGAACACTAGAAACTTCCATTTCAGCCTTCTGTATTTTATTAGACACCGAAGAATTGAGTTTGAAATAATATGCTGGATAATAATATATAATAAAAATGCACTTAGCAGAAAACAAAATACATGGAGATATAATAAAATTGTATTTAAATGTTATTCAAAAGTCCTGTGAGGTGATGGTAATTCAAAAAGTTATTTCCGAGCTCCTTGTAGTTGCAGACACTGTAGCTGAAAAATAGTAGAGTGCACAAAGACACTTCCAATGATGATATTCTGCATTATTAAAGGAAATAAAAACAAAATAATATCTACTTACAAGTGTATTGAAAAATCTGAGCTCATCAAACTGTGGTCCCTCCACTTATGGTGTTCGGGTTAAGCTTTGTTGGTGGCTGTGCCCCTTTTTCTCTACTCCTCAGTGCTCCTCTGTTTCAGGACTGGTGCAGGTTAACTTCGGCATCCGAGTTTGGGGTCATGTTCCAGATGATGTCACACCTAATGCCAGGAGATAAAGCACACTGCAGATTTACTGCCACTCTATACGTTTTGCAAGCTCTATGCTTGCTTCCTCAGGGTAAATGGCATACCTACTGTACAGTATGCTTTTTCACAGAGTCCTTTTAAAGTTGCATTGCAGAATAAATACCCCCACCACTTTGATTGCATATATAAGTCTTTATTTACAATTTAGTTCATTTAGTGAATATAATCGGAAGCAATTGGTTACACAGTATAAGGTTTAGTCTATTTGTATTGATTATTTGCACTCCTTTCAAGTACATTCTTTCTGGTAGGTATTTATTCTGTAAGTGCCATTGGGCACATGAAGGTTTTATACAGCTTTAAACGGGCTCAATTAGAGTGCATAGGTTGGCCATTCACCTATGAGGAAATAAGCATAAAGCTTGCGAAACATGTAAAGTGGCAGTGATGCTGTAGTATGTTTTGTCTCCTGCCGCTAGGTGTGACCCTTGCCCGAAACCTGGACTGCGATGCAGAGGTAAGCGTGCACCAGTCCTTGAAACACTGACAAGCGCTGAGAAGGATGAGAACCGCTACCAACGAGACTCGACCTGGACACCATAAGTGGATGGACCAAATTGATGAGCTCAGATCTATCAGTACACTTGTGAGTGGATATTATTCTGCTTTTTTATTTTCTTTAGTAAAAGGTATAGCAGCATTGGAGGTGTCTCAGTTTATGCTTTTTATTTCTCAGTTTAAATAGTGTGCTGTCCCAAAAATATCTACCATCATATTTTCATAACTAGAAAATGCAGTTACACCGGTTGTTGGGACTATCATGATATGGTTTTGAAAGAGTCAATACATGCTTTTTTTTGCCTTCAATGATTGCTTTTATACAACAATCAGTGATACTTGTCCTAAAGAAAATAATGGAATGGAATTATGAATGTACAGTATAGCTGTGAGTAGTGATTATGTGCACTAATGGAATACAACATTTTTTACATTATTCTATATAGTGCCATGTAATAGCACCGTAAGGTGCCTTTGTAGCCTAGTTACTGGTCATATGGCTTAGCACTGCTTAGTAAACACAGGCCTCCCCCTCCTTCCCTCCCTCCTTCCCCTTCCCTTCCCTTCCGCCTTCCCTCCCTCCTTCCCCTTCCCTTCCTCCTTCCCCTTCCTCTTCCCTCCTTATCCCTCCTTCCCCCTCCCTCCCTCCCTTCCTTCTTCCTCCTTCCCCTCCTTTCCCTCCCTCCCCCTTCTCTCCCCCTTTCTCGCCCCCGTCCTTCCTTCCCTCCCGCCTTCCCTTTCTTCTCCTTCCTTTCCTCCTCCCCCTTCCCTCTCCTTCCCTCCACCCCCTTACCTTCTTCCCTCCTCTCTCCCTCCTTTCCTACCTGCCTCCTTCCCTCCCTCCCATTTCTCTTTCCCTCCCCTTTATCTTTTCCTCCCCTTTCTCTTTCCCTCCCTCTTTTCCTCTCACTCCCTTTTTCTTTTCCTCTCCTTCCGTTATTAGCTTCTGTAAGCAAAATTGAAATGTATATTGACTTAAAACATGTTGAATCGGTCGAAAACTCTGAGCTACAGCCTTTTTTCACGAATAAAAAAGAGCCAATTTGGGACTAGGGAGAAAGCTTCACACATCTTTATATATCTAGTATGCTGCACATTTGTAGCTCTACATGCACTTAAAAATGGTGTCCAACAGGAGGATGCAAGTAGATAGGATACATGATAAGCGAGTAGTGATTCACAGATAATTTAGGGATATGGATTTGGATTAATAGAACCACAAGAAACTGGTGAGCAAGAAGAAAAAGTTTAACACATGACATAAAGCATACTGTATGTACAAAGGATGAATATTTGTGGGCAGATGACCATGATTATTGTAGATAAGAAGTACAAGCCATTGTCACACACAGATGGGTTTAGTAAGTATGTAGTAGCATACCAGTACGCAGCAACAGTTTAAAAAAAAAAAATTGGGGTAAATGTTGCATAATTAGGCATTCCATGGCCAAAACCAACAATTTTAGGATCCAACTTCATAGTCTCAATTTTTCCAGAGTCTCTGGGACAAATGTAGTCTGACAAAAATACATGATATTATGATTAACAATGTATTTTTAATTAAGAATGTATCAAAAGTAAGCCTTCAATATCTATACAGTATATATACACTGTGTGTATGTATGTATATATATATATATATATATATATATATATACTGTGTGTATGTGTGTGTGTATGTATATATATATATATATATATATATATATACTGTGTGTATGTGTGTGTGTATATATATATATATATATATATATATTTACAGTTCCCTGCTAATATCTGGCAATGCATTAATTAAAAACAGTAGTATTACCACATGTCAGGAAGAGCAGGAACTAGTTAATTCTGAGAGAGACATCATATTGGCATGTGATCTAACGGATAGATGAAAACAAGATTTACTATTTTCCTGGAGTAATAATGTGTTTCCATGTATAATAAGGCCATTGTATGGATGAAACTCTACATTACCGTTATAATTAGGCAAGGCTTGCTTTGTGAGTGTATAATTCTGTAGATGAATGATAAAAGTAGTGACATTAAATGAGTACAATCACTGTACTATTTGTAAACAGTAAAGTAGCAATGAAATTAATGCTTTTAACAACAAGATGATTTTAAATAAAATAAAGATCTAATTATTATGAAATTAGTGGGGAAAATGCACGGGAACATGAGAGCAATTAATCAAAGAAAGGGTACAGTACAGGAACAGGGAACGGGACTGGAGGATAATTCATCATGCACTTGTCAAAATAAATGTGACATCAGCCTTGTAAAAAATCTAAATATAACTAGTAATATTTATTTCATGTATTCATCTGGATTTAGAAAAGGTTGTCAACATTGCTAAAGCATTGATGATGGATCAATATTAACTCTTTTCTATAAATTGTTAAGAGAAAGATGTGCAGTAGATTTGTTTAAAAAAAATATATTGGTTCCAGGGACTAATCTGATTGCCAATTCTTGGAGTCAGGAAGGAATTTATTTTTCCCCTTATGAGATCATTGGATGATACTGTATGTCACTTGGGTTTTTTGTTTGCCTTCCTTTGGATCAATATACTTTAAGTACGGATATAGGATAAAGTATCTGTCGTCTAAATTTAGCATAGGTTGAACTTGATGAACGTATGTCTTTTTTCAACAATGTAATTTAAAAGTTGTTATAGCTATATTGGTCCTGGAGAAATGTAAATATGTTGTGCATTGAATTAGTTTTGAGTACACCAAAATGAGAGTTTTTCATAGGTGAAAGTAAAGTGTACAGAGCATATAATGCAAACACATTTCTTCTTAATGTGAAAAACTAAAAACAGTGATTTTAACGTGTATTAAAAGTGTGTGTTTTTTTTAAAGATTTATCTATTATCTTAATGGGGTTTAATATAAACACTTTTGATGTGCAGTGTAGTGGTGGGAATGGCGAATCACTGAGAGATACAGTATTATGGGGCAGATTCTATATGTGCCGAAGCAGCTGATTGGGCAATTTTCGGATGAAATGTTACAATGACTTCAATGTGCTTCAGCACATATAGAATCAGCCCGAGTCCCCTTCGTAAGAAATTTGATAAGCTAAATAAGTATTTAGGAAGTACAGTATGTACCAAACAAATTGTATCATGAGATGCAACTTGTCACTAACTTACTATTCTGCTATTTAGTATCTGTGGGAAATGTAGAATACAAAATTAAAGTCTTTGCTGTCCAAGTTGTGTAAGGTAAAAAAACAATTTATATAAAATCCATGTTACTTGTTATATTTTAATCTCTTAGGGCAGGAACTCCTTTTGCTCAATGTTTACTTATGTACTGTGGACTTATCCATGATTGTTTTCTTCTTATTTTTACTGTATTGTAGAATATTTTTGTAAAGTGCTGCTTACATTGACTGGTGCTATACAAATACAATACAATATACAGGGTTGATAGGAACAAAATGCTAATTTGCATGGTATTACTCAGAATACGTATGTGCAGTTTTAATCACTGATGGATATTGGAGTGAAATGGATTTTGGGGACATGTGGATGACATACTGTACAGTAACCTATACTGCATGTGGGGAGACAAGAATATCTGGGAAATATGCAAATAATACACTTAATACATTTTTACATTTTTTGTTGCATATTTCCTAGGTATTATTTGTCTCAACATGCCATGTCTCTGTGAGTTTAATGAATAGGCCCCATTGTCCTAAATTGCACACGTTTGATGGGGGAAAAGTGCACGCTGATTAAATTCTATTTAATGTGATCTGTATGTATAATTCTTAATGAATTTGGGTGATTTTACATGGCAAACCGTGTACATTTTCAGTACAAGAGGCAAAATCAAAGTACTGTATATTGACTTCATTCAATGTTTTAAGGACAATATGTGCTATCACATTATTGTACTAAATAGACATGCATAGTTTTACATTTATTTCCACATTTCTTTCAAAGTTCTTCTTCTGTCGTTCATATTTCACTGCTCTTGTTATTTTTAGCATTCATTTTAGAATCCTCTTTGCAGCTAGAAGCTTCTAACACTATTATACCATATATACTTACATGTAATCCTATCAATTTACATTTGTTTCTCCCTGTCACAGACCCAGATGCTGAAAAATCTGTTGAATCATGGCAAATAATATTGTGTTTCCTAAAACATTAACAGACTATATTTCCACTGAGTTTAACGCATAGCCACAAACCTAAATATATGTAAAAACAATGAGGGGGGAGAGAAGGTTCTATTTTTCTAGCGTATCAAGTGACTATAATATACCTCCCCAAACACTCCTTTTATACAACACGTGGAGAGATACCTGAGCAAAAATCTGAACACAGAGATACTTGGGAAATATTCTAATTTATGTATGCAAAGTATATTTCAAATGATTTATATCATCGTATTTCCCTCTCCTCTCCAGCAAAATCCATACTGTATTTCAGGGTCTGGATTGGGGTAATGCCACCTTTGGGTATGACCTAAATAACCTAACATTCATTCCCAGTCATTTTTAGCTGTCTATGTTTAATTTCATATATCTCATCATACTTTTGATGGCGTGTGAGATAAATATTCCCACAAACTATTTAGCCCTGGTACACCTGTGTGCTTGTTTGTAATGCATCTGTTTTTCAGTATTTTGTTATACAGCAATGAATTTTATATCACAATATCATGTTCACTGTACTTTGTGTATTGTTCCAGGCTGAAGACTCACTCCCAAGACCAACATCATCAAGGCTCCTGGAAAAAATGTCCACCCCCACTGAAAGTGAGAAAAAAGAATATGTTGCTGTAGCTTAGGAAACTGCAAGAGGAGGGACCTGTCGAAATGCTACCTTACTTGATACTTGAATTTGTATGTATTTGTTTTGGTTATTGTATCTTGATGGATTATCATAATGCTAGGAATTGCATATGGTTCAATTATATATATATATATATATATATATATATATATATATATATATATATTACCATTTACATGTTCTGATGGAAGAGTGCACTGTTTCTACAAAGTAGCTTATTCTTATCTAAAATAGAAAAATTTCAAAGGTAAGAATGTTGTTTTGAATTATATTTATTAAGGTGCTTTTTATATTGGCAGATGTTTTGTAATGGTATAGTGGAAACATATTTTTCTAAGCCATATCGCAAAACCAATGAAGAATGGAAACATTGCACTATTCCCGGCCATCCTACCTTTTTTTGCTAAAATTGAAGAGAATGCATTTTCCTACTTGTCTTTTTACATAGCAATTGCATTGTACTTGAATGATAATGTTACAGACAACACAAAAGATTTAGAAAACAAAAATCTCTCATTTGTGATTTGTATGACAATGATAATATTGGCAGTTTAATATTTCATATAATCTAGACATAGTCCTAAAAAGAGAAGGTACAATAATAGTAAAACAGCTCAATCAGTACTTGGAAAGCCTGTGACAGATTTCTACTGTACAGTACAATATGTAATACCTGGTGACCCATGTTGACACTCACGCAGAACCTAAAGCTTTTATGGGGTTTCGAGAGCATTTACAGCCACACAGTAGAATGGTCACTATTGATTAATGGCTACAGCCATATAGTAATAACTTACTTTGTTCTGTTCAGCATGTTTACCACAATCACCATGCTTAACAATGCATCATAATAAACCATTTGTAATACCATACACATTAAATACTAATATTTCCCCTACATGATGTGACTGAGAGAGACAAATACTAAAGAGCCAATTGGCAAGAGTTTGGAGGTAATGAATCTAAAATGATTCTACTGTATAAAAAAAGATGAAGTTTTCTTGTAACTTTTTCTTTAGGATCAGTACCATTACTTAGAGTTCCATGTTGCAATACCCGGGTGATAAACTGTAGTGAGCGTACTACAGTAGGTAGATCCATCTGAGTAGATGTTATCTTACCAATTTTGTTAATAGCTGAGAATTCAAGTGATTATGAATACAGTAGGCATGCGCAATTTGCAGATTATCCCTCTCGTTGCAAATATATTTTTACTAGGCATTACTGATGTAGTTGAAACTGAATTTAAAGCACACAATGAGAAACGGGTATAAAACAGAACAGTCATATGTTATTGAATGTATTACATTCCTCATTATTATCTACGCTGCATTTATAGGGAATGCTGAATTGTTGTATTCAGAAACTCAAATTAGTTCTCATACTACCAGGTCACTTACTGTTATTTTTAAAACAAGAATTTAATAAAGAGGCTACAAAAGCACAAACAAATATATACATCATAATATCAGCAGAATGCCTTTGTTAAAATAAAAATAAAACATATTTATTTGTTATAAATAAACTGCTATTTGCTTTATTCCAGTGTGATGTGCATTATTTCACTAAATGTAATAAGTATGTATAAAGTACTGATCTACAGGAAGCACTACCTCCTATGGACACACTGCGTCCTAGAAAAAAACTTCCACAGAATCTTTATCGCGGTAAACCCCCATGTTTTCTTTCCTGGAAAATACAAACATCACCAATATGTGTATAGCTGTTTTACAGAGGCCCGGCAGCCGGATGCGGTAGTTGGGTCGCCTCTCCACTGTTAATTACTTGTTGTTAATTACGTCTTGTTACTGAATTACTGAGTACATACAAAGTCAGTCACTAAATGCTACTAAGGCCGAGCTTATAGTGTCGGAGTTGCTGCGTGCGTGCGTGTCCAGTACACTTCAGTAATTGGCTATAGCAGTTAGCCAAGTGCCTGCAGGCGAAGAGGCGCGTTGACGCGGTAGCGTTTTGAGGAGACAATACATTTTGTCTTCTCAGGCGGCTGCTGCGTGACGTTAGTGTCACATGAGCTGGTTCAGCCAATGAGGGCGAACCAACTTCGTGACGCCTCGCCACACCCCCACCATGCCCCCTCATTGCTGCCAACACTATGAAAAGGGATCTCTTGTGCTGCAGCCGTGCTGTATGAATCCTACTGGACCGCATCAGTCTGTAAGAGACAAGCAGTGAGTAGATAAGACGCACAGAGATAGGGATTGATTCTAAAAGGCGATCACGCGACACTTATTTTATTTTAATAACATATTGATAAAGCAGGTGGTCTCTGGAGCTGAACTGCATTAATTTCAGTCCCGGGGATCTCCTGCTTCCCAGGTTACAGGCCCCGGTATGGGGTGCCGGTCTATCCTGTGCGTTTTAAGGTCCCAGTCACATGGGCCGTGACACGGGAGAAGTAAACATGGAAGGGAATACCGGCACCCCATACAACCAATAAATATATTTTTATTATTAAATAGTGGCGTCACTAGCATGGCAGTGGACTGGTGTGTGTGGACTGGACAGTGGTGTACTGTGTAATGGACAATAACAAACGAGATAACTAATAATTTAATAGTAAACTGAGGTTTTATAACAGTATATTATTACTGTATAATAAGTCAGAAAAAATCTCCTGTTGTCCTATCTCATTCAGAGATTCAGTCTCTATAAATTAAGTGCGTATCTATCCTATCTACCTAATCTGGGCAGGCAGCAGGTGGCGCAGCCACAGGTTTCGCTGGCTCAGCAGGCTCATCTGTGACCTCTGTGTGGTAGAGGGTCACCGTGGGCTCTTCATCCTGGGGCTCTGCAGCCACGGGCGCAGCCCGTCTTTCCAATCATATACACTCTGTATGATGCTCCTGAAAAAGATATACATTAGGATAGATTTTCGTACAATAAAAACATATATATATGTATGTATGTGTATATATGCGAAAAAACTAAAAGAAAACAGGCGCACTCCTAGTGTATTAAAGTTTCAACAATTTTTATGGGACTTGGAACAATAGAACTAGAACTGGACTAGGAACAATAGAAAATGTGCACTGACAAACATAGCTAGAACATCAGCATTTATGAGATCAATCTCAAACCCCAACACGGCAGCACGAATCCAACAGAACTTCTGTGACAGGTTTGGTGCCTCTCTCACTGTGCAAGCTGAACCCGGAATCTCCTTGTTCCCTCCGTGTACCGGAAAGGGTGATTGCACACTGTGTGCCCTTTAGCTACGGCTCCTCCGATGTTTGGGGTTTTGCTTACTAGCTCCTCTGTGATAGCACTATAAAATCAATTGCAAAAAATATATATCAATAGTGGCGCTCTAATTCTAAATAAAAACACGTTTTAACACTGTATTAACATTCAAAACCAATTATTATATAAATGTGGTGATACAAACGAGTTCTTTGGATGCTGCTGTGACCCAGTGCAGGATTGCTCTCTCAATCCCAGGTGAGTATGAAGGAGTGATGATCAGTGGGAAGCGCAAACATGTGGAAACAAAAAATATATCTGATGGTGCAATATTGTTATTTTACAGGTAAGGTGTCTTCTCAAGGTCTAAGGATAATATACTCCCAAAAGTGAGGGTGAATCAGTGTTCGTAATGGTAGCTTTAAGTTGTGCCTCTTCAGTTATGAGGAATCAACTTCAGCAATGGTGTACAGATGAGTCCCTTAAATGGTTAAACACAGAGAACCAAACATAGTGCGATCTGGATAAAACTGTATTACAATGGTAGGTATATTACAATACACTCACATGATGTATGATGTTTTTAGGCATTTAGATACACAATCGATCTCGCCTCCGGTTTCTTTTAACTTTCTGCTTCCCCTCTACTCGGCGCGCGTCTCACGGCTGCGTTCCAGCAGATGCGGATGTGACGTCAGCCAGGCTGGGGGGTTCCTGTTGGCGAAGTGGCTGTGGATCACCTTCACTCTACGCGTTTCACCTTTCTCGGTTTCTTCTGATGTTTGGGGTTTTGCTTACTAGCTCCTCCGTGATAGCACTATAAAATCAATAGCTGCTGCACTCGCCTCTCCAAAAACACCTTATGCGTTTTGTCAGGAATGACTTCATTAGGGGATAATCACATTGGTACACACCTTTTTATACAGGTTCTAAACCAATCCGTGCAGAAATGTGGATCTTAATTACTAATTGCAAGCAGGTAGGCACACTAAATGTGTGTCTAATTTAACCCCTAGCAATGCTGGAGAATTTCTCAGAGGATAGGGGAGCACAGGTATCAATATGCAATAAAAAACAAATAGAAACGCAACATAGTGCAAATAAAGTTTTTTTAAATTAAAATGTGTTTGGAGAGATTCTTTCAAGTGAAGAAGAGGAAGAATCCAATGCGCACAGTCTCATCCAGATTGGAAATATATAAAGAGAAGAAGAGAGCACAATAGTGTAATACTGTATAGGTTGATACGGAGAAGGATGGTAATACTCACATTTAATTAGATCAAACGGGCATTTCGGTTAATAAGTTTAACCAAGCTGATGTTGCGGGCTCTCCGTTGTCAGGACACCTCCGTTGATGTATAAACTCTCCGACAGCAGGACACTCCCGATGCCGTACAGGCTCACCGATAGCAGGATATTCTCAATAGAGCAGAGAGAGCACAAATAGTGTGATACTGTATATGTAGATATTAGATATATATTAGGCAATATATACACTCACATTTTGTGTGGTAATCATTTGCTTTTGGTTGTTCAAGTAACCAACTTTAGAGGGTTTTCTGGAGTCGCAGGATAATGTCTGCAAGTGAAGACTCACATGGTTTCAATCAAAGAAAGGCGTTTCAGAGATCAGTGGCACTTTGCTTGACTCTGGTAAAAAGATGGAAAACCTCAGTAGGGACAATCTGATACGGTGTTATGTCACTCAGGTGATGTCATCAGTGTCAGGATAGAGAGAGATCAACAACCGTAACGTAATCCAGTAAAATATAAAAATGTTATAAACACAATAAAAATTCAGCACTTACACAGTGTAATAAGATTATCAGGCACATAAAAGCGTGATGTATCACCAGCTCGGTTACTCCCCGCTACCTCCGTCTCAGATCTCTCAATCACGGCACGTCTCTTCCGGGTTGGAGCGCGCAACGGATCCAGATTGTTGTCCTAATGAGAAGAGAGTCTTTGTGGCACAGCTTCAAAGGGGGAGCGGTCAAGAGTCCTCTGGGTACGTCACTCGGGCGACTACGCGTTTCACTGGGCGTGTAGCTTCGTCAGGAGTCATGGAAACCATACGGCTGCCTATCACTTTTGTACCCAGACACGCAATCTCATTGGCTAATCTACTGGCCTATAGTATTCATGATCAGATGATGGAACATCCCAGATCTGCCAAATGCAAACATAACACACGCTCAATATATATGAAATGAACTATATAGTATAATACTGTCACTGTAATCGGAACCACTAGTATCGAGTCTTATGGGAACAACAGAGCAACTCGGCGCAACGGATGAGGAAAGGGGGAGAGGAAAACAATTAATGAAAAGTACATATTAGTAATATAAAATAATTCTATAAAAAAGGGGATATATATAAAAGACATAGATCCATCTTTTAGAATTGTGCTCTAGCCGGGACATGAACTCGAGGTGCGTGTCTTGGGACCGCTTGTTCAGGGCTCTGAACTGGGTCCGGTAAGTCTCTGGGCTAATAGCATACAGCTCCAGTAGAACCTCCTTCACAACTGGGTAGTCCTTTGCATCCTCCATCTCACGGTGGGCCACAGCTGCTTTGCCGCGCAGCTGAGGAACCAGGTATTTGACCCAGTCCTCCTCAGGTAGGTTGTGCATGTCACAATAGTTCTCAAAGGACCGCAGATATCCATCAATGTCATCCGTGTCCTCGCAAAACATGGCAAAGCTGCTATACTTGATTCGGGGTTTCTGACTCGCACGGGACCTCCTACTTCCCAATGATCGGGTGGGTGCGTGAGCCATCAGGAGCTAGGGCAGGGCGACTCACTCAGCAGCGGTGGCCTCGCTGCCTAGGTCATCCAGAGCACGCCGGATGTATGCTGGCATGCCTACCTCCACTGGAGGCGGCTCCGTCGAATACTCCTCTGTCTCCTCACCAGAGTTGGCTGGTGATTCCTGAAGTCCAGAGGGGCCTGGAACTGCCTCGGGGCTGGCCAGTGCTTCAGCTCTAACCCCTGAGCGCTGCACCTCATACGCTAGCAAGTCGGCAATCAGGGTATCAAAAAGTTTGAATCTTTTGTATGTTGGTTGGACTTGCCCCTGCTCGACACACCTCTCTTTCTCTCCCCCTCTCCCCCTCTCTCCCTCTCTCCCTCTCCCCCTCTCTCCCTCTCTCCCTCTTTTTCTCTCTCGTTCTTTTTCTCTCTCGTTCTTTTTCTCTCTCCCTCTTTTTCTCTCTCCCTCTTTTTCTCTCTCCCTCTTTTTCTCTCTCTTTTCCTCTCTCTCCCACCCCCCATTACGAACATCACGTGGAACACACCAAGCTGATTGTTCACGGTAATAACTTAAGTAAACTGGCTGGGGAGACAAAATGGCAGTTGCGGAACAAAATGGCCGCCAGTAGCTTTAATAAGGCCTAGCAGAAATTAAAACGGGACTGAAGGCTGTCAGACTCTCTTACAGTCCAAGGGTATGATGGGAGATGTGGTCATGGCTCTGTACTTAACCCTCTCGCAGCTGAAGAGACCAGCACCCATTCACAGAGAGGGCAGGAGACATCTTGAAAGTAGTAGGCATGGGGGAATCAAAATGGCAACAAGTGTTTTTCCACAGATAGGAGGTTGAGGCCTACCCTCAAACCTACAGGCAGAAGCCCACCCTGCACATTCTAGGCCAAAGGCCCACTGCCACCAAGCCCAATGGACTACCCTCATACTAAGCCAGATGTCTACTCTAGCAAAGGCCCACCTATGTCAAAGCCAGAGGCCTACCCTGAAATCCCAGGCCAGAGACCTACTGATCAAACCTAAAGTCACAATCCTACGTGGCTTGAGCCAAGGTTAAACCCCATTGACTAAGAGAAAGAGAGGAAGAGAAGAAGAGCAGAAGAGTGGACACAACGAATAAAAAAAGGTTAAAAACCACAAAAGTAGCAGAAGAGATGGAAAAAAGATGAAGAGCAAACAAAAACGCTAATCTTTGGTACAGACTTTTCTTTTTTCCCCTCGGCTTGCGAATGGAGTAGGAGGGAAGGTGAGCAAGAGAAGGTGGTGGTGGCGGTGAGGAGAGATATTAGGCCTCCTCCTCTGCCTCCTCGTTGAAGTCTTCTTCTTCCTCAGGTCTAGCATCTTGATACTGCTAGTACTCCCGAGACGAGGTCATTCATGTTTCTCTCAGCCTCGGTGAACTCCATCTCGCCATCCCCTCTCCGGTGTACCAGTGGAGGAAGGCCTTGTGGCGGAACATGGCGGTGAACTGCTCGAAGATGCACTTGAACATCTACTGGATGGCCGTGCTGTTGCCGATAATGGTGACAACCATCTTGAGGCCGCAGGCGGGATGTCGCACACGGCTGTCTTGACATTGTTCGGGATCCACTCTACAAAGTAGCTGCTGGTCTTATTCTGGATGTTCAACATCTGCTCGGCCACCTTCTTCATGGACATGCGACCCCGGACCACAGTCAGATAGTGGCCGGTAACTACCCTGCTAAAATCTTTTGCAATGAAATCCAGTGTGCAATGGAACTGGGAAAACTCACTGGTGCAATATGCCTAGATTTTGCAAAGGCTTTTGATACTGTTGATCATGTTACCTTGCTTAACAATCTCCGGTGCTCTGGAATAGGGAAGCATGCTTTAAACTGGTTTCATTTCTACCTATCAGGTAGATCCCAACATGTGTCCATCTCAGGCTCCAACTCCAACCCATTTGATATCACCTGTGGTGTCTTGTAAGGCTCTGTTCTGGGGCCCCTACTCTTCTCAGTGTTCATCAATGATCTTCCTACAGCTTGTAAGGGAGCCTCAATACACATGTATGCAGATGACACAATCTTATATGCACACAGCCATAGCCTCTCCGACCTTGAACACAATCTTCAATCTGACTTTTTGAGACTTGAAAATTGGGGTTACCAAAAAAAACAGTTTTTAAACACTGACAAGACTGTAACAATGGTATTTGGGACCAATGCTACATTTCTAAAGCTTCCAATGACTGAGCTCCAGATGAACCAACACTAAAACCACCTTAACTTCGGTTACTAGTTTTAAATACTTGGGCATATGGTTTGACTCCCATTTAACATTCAGGATGCACATTGATACCCTGGCATCCAAAACCTATGCCAAACTAGATGTACTTTACATGAACAAATCCTGTCTAAGTCTGCTGGTCAGATAGCGTATCGCACAGCAGATGCTAATGCCAATTATCGACTATGGGGACATAGTATACGGCTCGGCACCCCAAACCCACCTTAGCAAACTTGACACCCTCTACAATTTAATATGCTGTTTTGTTCTCCAATGCAACTACAACACACATCACTGCGAAATGCTCAAAGAACTAGATTGGTCATCACTTGAGTCTAGGAGCAAAGTTAATCTTTCCTGTCTTGCCTTCAAATACTTTCTGGGCAAGCTACCCATCTATCAAGCTCCTCACCCCTACCACATGCAGCACTTATCATCTGAGATCTGACTCCAAAAGACTGTTCATGGTCCCAAGGTTCAGCAATGTATCCAGCCGCTCCTCCTTCTCTTACCATGCACCCCAAAACTGGAACAATCTACCGGAGACTCTCACAGCCACCATCAGTCTAAGTTCTTTAAAAACTAAAGCTTTCTCACATTTTAATCTGGTCTGTAACTGTTACATACGCCTATAATATATATTATCTTTAACTGTGCATGCTATGTCTTGTATATAATGTATACCCTGTTCACTTATGTAAATGTATTTGTAACTATGTATTATTTGTTATCTTAACTCTATGCCCAGGACATACTTGAAAACAAGAGGTAACTCTCAATGTATTACTTTCTGATAAAACTTTTTATAATAAATAATTAAAATAATTCTCTTTCCCTCAGACCCTTTTCACCCTCTCACCCCCCTCACCCTCCTGTCTCACCACCCTTCACCCCAAAGATAAAATTCCTTACCTGGCTGTGGAGGTCCTCCCTGGCACCCCAAAAACTTCTCAATTGGTTTACAGGTTGCTAAGGTCAGAGTGCTAGTGCATCCTCTGCCACAGACGCCATCATCCTCATCCTCCTTCCTCCACTCTGTGACTGCTCTGCTCCCGGCCTCCCGGGAGTCACGCTGCCACATCAACTGCTATCACCATCCCCTCCTCACCAGCTTTTCTCCCAAATTCTCTCCAGCTTCTCCCCCACATGCTACCCTCTTCTCCAGCTTCTCCCCACATGCTCCCTTCCCTCCAGCTTCTCCCCCACATGCTCCCCTCTTCTCCAGCTTCTCCCCACATGCTCCCTTCCCTCCAGCTTCTCCCCCACATGCTCCCCTCTTCTCCAGCTTCTCCCCACATGCTCCCTTTCCTCCAGCTTCTCCTCCACATGCTCCCCTCTTCTCCAGCTTCTCCCCCACATGTTCCCCTTCTCTCCAGATTCTCCCTCATATTCTCCCCTTCTCTCTCTCTCCCCCGTCCTCTCTCTAACTTAGCCCCATCCCTCTCTCTCATACCCCTCTCCCTTTATCTCAACCCCTTCTCACCCCATCTCTCACCCCATCTTTCTCTCTTTCTCGCCCACCCTCTCTCATTCTCCCTCTCACCACTCTTTCTATCTCTCTCTCTCTCACCACCTCTCTCCCACCCTCTCTCCCACCCTCTCTCATCTCCTCATATCTCAACCTCCTCTCTTGCCCCTTCTCTCTCACCCCTTCTGTCACCCCCTTTCTATCACCCCCTCTAGCCCACCTCTCTGTCACCCCCTCTCACTAATAAGGAACCAAACTGCACTGCAGTGTGTGCAGATACTGTAGCATGGGTGGTATATCTGTCAATTACTGCGGGAGCATCAAACGTCATGCTCCACAATGCCCTAGGGATTTGCGAACTCCTTCATGGGAATCACTGCTCTATGACATATTATTCCCTGCACTTTATAAGAACTTTCTTTTATTGCATATCTCTAACTCCGTGAGGGTTGGTCTGTATAGTCCACAAGGTCTTGGATGCTCTTCTCCAGGTTGTTATTGATAGGCTTTTACCCTTCCTCCCCTCACGCTCGATTCCCTGTCTGATATTTTTTTTGTCCACAGAGCTGTGCTTCCTCTCATTTGTAATCATGCCAGGGCTTTTTTGCATCATTCCATCACTTAATCACTCCAGTGACAGCTACAGTTGTCAATGTGCTGGAACAAATGTTGCTGCTCTATGCCAAATTTGTCTCATCGGGCGGACTGCCAAAGATTTGATGGCCTTGATTTTTCTCTTTTATGAAAGCCCCATTGCAATGTTCATCAGACCCTGGTTACCACTACAGTATAGTTTTAGAGTTTTAGCTGCAGCCTACAAACATATATGTATTTCTGCCAGCCACGGTCTATTAATGAAAATAAATATTACCCAGCTTGTCATAGTCACCAAATTTGGTCACATATAATGAACAGTGGTAATCTGGTGATAAGAAACCCTGTAAAGGAATAATGGTCAAAATTCCATATTTATAAAGCTAATTGAGTGCAAATAAATGGCTTGGCCAGAATTGCTTTATAGGAGGCTGCCTTTGAGGTACTTCTGGTACATGTGCTGCCCTTTAGAATAATGGCATTTTAAAGAATGAAGAGTGAAAAAATGCCAGTCTCAAAATACCAGCCCCTACACAATTATATATGACATGGATACATACTAAAATAACTGTACCAAACAGCACTGGAATCCATGGAGTATCCTCCCATATACTGTAAACGACAACAATATTTAAGCACAAAACATTATCATTATTCGATTATTTAATTTATCATTTGGACAGTCATTTTGTTTTAATGAATTAATAATACATAGATGTACAGTACTGACACATCTATGATCTACATGGATGATACACAATAGGTCCCCACACAAATATGCTGTAGAGTAGATTGTTATTATATTGCACTTTTCATCTCTGTGGAACATTTCTGTATACTAGAGTAACCCGCAATGCCTTACTCAAACAGGAATATAATGAGGCGTACAAATCCTGATATTGGGATATTTAGTAAATAGCATCTGAACATAGAACACAGTGTCATCGGTAAGTCTTGCTTGAGTAACAATATAGCGTTCCACTTACCATGTTGATTTGCCCATTTTCTTTGAAAAGGATGCATGGTTGTCTAATTCTTTTGAGAATATGTCAGAGGATTTACGATTTTCTGCTTAATGTGTTCCATCATAAAGCAACTTGCTTAGGTAACCTTTAGCTGTAAATTACTGGGTGTTTTATATTTTTAATGATCTACTGTAAGTCATAACTTACTGTATGTCAGTAAAAACATGTGGCAAGTTTTTTCTGCTTGTTATCAAGACTACTTATTGTTATGATATGTCTGGCGATTATAATTTTTTCTAAATGTGATTTCATTAAACAATGTGAACAGATGAAACTGACATACAGTATATCTTCAACTTTTATGTGCCAAAAAAAAGGAGTAAAATGGCCTTTATAATGTCTGTCTATGATATGTGTCACAACTTGCCAATTTATTACTCAGTCTTACAGCATCTCTTTCTTTCAGATTTTATGCAAGCATAAGGGCACAGTTTAACACACACTTCCAGCAGCTTACACATTGTGCCAATTTCACAACAAGGTAATGTTGTGAGGATGCATCAGGAACTGAAACAGCTGGTATATGTCCCCTTTGCCTAATGAAATCTTTCTCCACATCATTGACATTACATTTGTTTGGCATGGCAAATAGCATTTTACTTCATTTTTGATAACGGTTGTTATATTGTTTTGTAAGTACCCTGCCAGGGCAATACAAATTCTGGGTTTCCTTCTTTCATCTGTGGTTAAGGTGCCCTGAAGTGACGATTCACTGGGGAAACTATAAGGAAACAGTTAAAATGTATGCCCCCATCCTGGGAAAATTGTATTCAAGTTCCTTAATCAAAGTACTGCAAAGTGACACTGCTTTGATTTTTACCATGGTCCAGGGCAGTGGTGCTCAACTCCAGTCCTCAAGAACTCTCAGCAGGTCAGGTTTTCTGGATACATCCCTGCTTAAGCACAGGTGGCTCAATTAGTGGCTCAGTCGAAAACTGTGCTGAAGCTGGAATATCCTTAAAAACCTTACCTGTTGTGTGGTCTTCAATACTGGAGTTGAGCAGCCCTGTTCTACAGGATGCTGGAAAGGGCATACAAGAAGCTGAAGTTTCACCCAAACTATAGAACAAACCTACTCTCATACAACTGATCACAACAATAAGACAATGGACAGTTCTTCCAGTCCACATTCTCCCTTTCTTACGGCATTGAGGAAGTTAACTCGCGCACTCCTTTTTACCCTTTTCCCCCACAACATTACCACGACACTAAGGGGTAAATTCTTTATATCATGAAGTGGCCGTTCAGGCCGTTCTTGGCCAAAAATCCCCATTGGCATTTATGGGATTTTTCGTCTGAAAATTTCCCAAACAGCCTCTTCCTGTATATATAATTTACTCCTACTGTAAGTGGCGCTTTCAGTGATGTAAGTCCTTTTGTCAGACCACGCATTACTCACTAAGGATCAGATTGTCTTTCCTCCTCCATGTTGTGTATATGTGAGCGTACTTATGTACTCCGCAAATAAAATATGTACTTTATGAAAATTGTATGTACAGTACATGCTAACTACATTTTCACCTCTTGTGAGGGGTTGGTCCAAATGATTGTAAATATTCACATTGGATTTTTTTTTCCAAAACTGTTAGGTTGCTTCATTATTTCTTCAAATGTCATTTCCCAATAATGAATGTTATCAGTATGAAAAAGGAAAAGGCAAGTGGCACAAAATGTTTGTACCACCTAAAGGGGCAGCTTCTTTAATTCCTTCAGTGTTACTGTATCTTTAGAATTCTCTGAAGATCTCAATGAAAGTTTTTGTTTAAGAAATAATACTATATTTAACTATTTCACATTCATTGACCGCTTCACAAAGCAGGAGAAATCTGCTCCACACAGTCTGTTATGAAAATGTTTTGACTTGTTAGATTCAAACACCCACACTGATATTGTGGTCCCTTTACTTTGTGTTCAATCTGAAGGATGTTTTGTTGGAATTTACATTCTAATTGGATTTTATTTCATTATGAGGAGATCACTATAATATCACTAGTTCATGCTTAATTAGCACTCCTTTTTTAAACCTCGCCATAGCTGTCTTTATTAGAGAAATATAGTTGATGCAGGTGTCACAATATAGCTATAACCCACCTTCCCCAGCAACCACATCATGACTCACTTAATGAAGAAACAACACACTTGATGACATAGTGCAGGTCAGAACTGTAGGTGGCATTGTTAATCATACAGCAACCATCACCAGGTTAATTATTCAGTTTCTTTAGATTTCATTTATTTTACCCATTAAGATCTGGTACTACACAGCATGCTGTATGTACTGTAAACTAACATGCAGCAAAGGTAGTCCCCCCCCCCCCCCCCGATTTATATAGCTGAATTCCCTGCCCTCCTAGCAAACATTCAGCTATCTTATATGACCTCTAGAATTTTAAATGGCCTTAGAATAAAATATATATGTAAACCGTCCCTTAATGGGGTTAC
Organism: Ascaphus truei; assembly: GCF_040206685.1. Taxonomy (NCBI): domain Eukaryota; kingdom Metazoa; phylum Chordata; class Amphibia; order Anura; family Ascaphidae; genus Ascaphus; species Ascaphus truei. The sequence continues at coordinate 173,902,078 of NC_134484.1, forward strand.
CAGATTACTGTGAGAAGTTAATAGCGGGATAGTGACACTGATGTCAGAAAGGATCTAAAAGATTGGGGCAAAGGTCTTAAAGTCAGGTTCCCGGAGGACAAGAGGAGAGGAGCCTCAGGGAGAGTAGATGGGGATGTTAATAAAGTAATAGCACAGACCATGCCCCCCATATTTATTATGTTGTAGATAGGGAATGTCTCCCTCTAAGTTAGGATCCCAGAAGAAGGCTAATGGAGTCCAACATATCTACAAGAAAAATGGGTAGGGCACAGAGGGCCTCAGGAAAGAGGACTCCCGGGTGACGGCAGATCGGCTCTAACCACGGATCTGCATTAATAATCCTCTGTCTGTATGGAAGTGGCAGTTCCCAAACAGGCCAAATGTATATTGTGGTCACTTGTAAAGAGCCCACCAGGATTCCCATATGGCCTAGTGTAAACTGGGTAATACCGATAATGACCCTGAAGCAACAAAGAGGGTCCAGGTCCTCTAATTAAGTGTTAAGAGTGGGCACTAATGGAAGCACTGTATTTATGTACATCTGTTATAAAAGCAGTACAACGTTGTAATGTGCGTGTTAGTGGTCCCCGTGCCTGGAGACATGATTAAAAGTCTGTTGTACTACAAAAGTCTCTGGGGCCTATAATTTTCCATCCTTGCTACCTCATTGCTCAGCTGCCTGAATCCCTGAGTCAAGGTAACCCATACTGAGGAGCCAGACACAGTACACGATGTAATCTCCCCAGAAACCAGGCAGGGAGGGTGTCAGGAATCCGCTCCGCGGGTTACTGGTTACCTTACCTTGCAGACCGGTGCAGTTCTGGAACAGCTCTCCTGATGTTTGCTGCAGCCTGTATTCACTCACCAAAGCTATACACACTCCCTCTGGTATCTACTGCAGCTGTGCAGCCTATTATGCAACCTAGACTTGCATTCATTCATTGGAGCAATATCTTCACACCCCCGCTGGGGATTGGCCTGCTGGCCTTTAAGTATTGCCTTCCCATAATGCTCCTTGCCGAGCATAGTCCTTACCGGATGTCACCAACTGTTCTGCCACAAGCTCTTGCTTGTTCTCTTGTGCTGAAGCGGAGGTTTCCCTTGCGTCCTTCAGCTTCCTGTTCTCCTGTGCTGAAGCAGAGGTTTCGTCCCTGCGTCCGTCAGCTTCCTGTTCTCCTGTGCTGAAGCAGAGGTTTCGTCCCTGCGTCCTTCAGCCTCCTGGATTCCTGCACTGAAGCGGAGGTTTCGCCCCTGCGTCCTTCAGTCTCCTGGATTCCTACACTGAAGCGGAGGTCTCCCTGTGTATCTACAGCTTCCTGGTTCCTGGGGCCTACTCTTTCCCTAATCTAGAGAGGCCGTGTCCTGGTTCCTGCGCTGCTACAGAGGATTCCCTAACCCGCTCAGGACTCTTGCGCTGTAGCGCTGGTTTAACCGTGCAGCTAGGCGGTGTGTAAATCTGGTCTGTCTTCCACCTCCTGAGACCAGTACCATGGGCCATGGTCGCCGCACGCGCAGAGAACCCCCCCGCGCTCATAAGCCGAAGCGGGGTTCTCCTGACTCCCGGTTGCCGAACTCTTGCTTGGACAATGTTTATTCTGACGTCTCCTATCCTGACCCTGGCTTGTACAACGACGATGCTGTCTTCTCCAATCCAGACCCTGCTACGTACGACTATGAACTGCGCAATCCGGATCAGCCTGCGAGGTTTAAGGTCGGTGCTTTTACAACCCTACCTCAGCCACGCGGTCCGACCCGAGTTTGTGGCGAGCACAACCGTGACAGTATGCTCGGCCCCACAAACTCGGACCGTCCTGTGGTGAGGGTTGGTAAGTTTCTGTCTGAACTCCTGTCCCGGCCCGTAGGCCAGTCCCAGTACCTATGCGAAATACTACCTCAAATGGGAGATCCGTTTATGTTTGAAGGTTTAACCCCTTTGCAAAAAAAATGCCGTAAAGATCCCTTTTTGAAGGCTTATCGCCTCAAGTACTTAAAACAGCTTCTGGCCGCTAGTATTCTCTTCCCTGATTCCCCTTTGTCCTGGGATAATGTGAATCCTGGGAAACTGGCCACCGCCTGTAATACACTCCATGCCCTGGCCTTATCATTGGACATTTACGTAGTACCAGAGGATCCTCTCCTCATGTTTGCTCACGTACAAAAGATACTCTGCCTACTTTCCAAAACATTGGACATTTGCATAATAGAACAGGATTCCCTCCTCGCCAGCTGCGCTGACGCTTGGCGGTCCCGCTCTGCTGCCAGTCCTGTTGCTAAACCTGGGAGCATACCTTCCTCTCCAGGAGATGACAAAACTGTCCCACTAGCATTGCTCTCCAACGTAGTTACTACCACGGTCCCTAGCCCTGATTGTTTGCCCGGGTGCCCTGATTCCAATGATATGTCTACTGTAACCCCAACCAAACAGTCCTGTGCGCTTTCCCCGTCTGAGAAAGAATCCCTAAGTTCTGTTCCCAGGGTCAGTTCTGTATTAACCCTTGGGGGGCAGTTCTCTGAGTTTCCTTTTGCTATTCCCTGTTCTCTGCCAGCTAAGGTCACGCCCCTAGCACCAGAAGAGAGATCCCTAGTCTTCCCCAATTCAGAGAGAGGTCTAGCTATGTTTTACTCTCAGGTATGGTCTGAATTAACCCCTGTAAATTCTTGCTGCCTCCAAGTTAATGCCTTTGTTTTAGCCTCAGAGAATGAGTCCACAAGTCAGACAGCAGAGGTTGCATTGAAGGAGTCCCCTAACCTTAAGGATTCCTTAGAAATTCTTTGCTATAAATCCCCTGCTTCAGCTCAAGTTTCCGCAGTTTCACCTCCGGAGACTTCAGCTAAAGTTCTGGTTCCTGTAAAATGTATTCAGGAGTCAGGGTTTCCCCTAAACTTAGCCACAGAGTTCCTCCTCCCGGGTATTTCACTGAACCAGTCTGTCGCCCAGAGAGCGGTGATCCCTGCTTCAATGCATAGTTCCCACATTGTGGAATCTGCAGTCATTTTTGGTTTCCCAGACATTCCTTACCAAATACCTACTTCAGAGACCAGTACAGTTAGGTTTAAACCCCGTGTACTGTCTGGGTGCTCCTCTTCACTAAGCTTAGGATAAACGCATACAGTAGTCTATATGTCTCTCCTGGGGTTCATGTTGTGTTTCCAGGAGGGTTTGCTGACACACGGCTTTCTCTCAAAAGTGACGCTTTTTCATATATACTAGTAAGAAGCCTGCACACTGTTTCCCCTCTCCCTGAATTGTGTCTTACTGGTCCTGAGACTCTGAGAGGTAATGATTTTCCTTCAGATTCTGAATCTCTTCCTACAATGGTTAGCCTGACTGGGGGCCCCCCTGATTTCTCTGTCCAGGCTAATCCTTCAGGGTTCAGCATATCTGTAGTCACTCCCTTAGTACTGTCTGAGGTCACCATGCATATATTACAAGTCTTAGGGTTTAAATCTGAGCTATTTAGCTGTCCTGCCTTTGCTGAGACCCAGTCCCTCAGTGCTGTGTCTAAAAATGCCCCAGCAAACATGGGCTTACTCTGGGAGGAGATTATAGCTCCTGTCTTAAAGGGTATTTTTTCTCACATGTCCAGCAAATCTAGAACCTCTGTAATAGTTTCTAAGTCACTTATCAATACATCTGATTTTTTCTCTAATCAAACCCAGACACCCTCACTATCGGTTAGGAGTCCTGGGATCAGAGATTTTGCACTAGAAAACACACCTATTCCTGTTTGTGTCAGGTTAGGCACCCCTGTGGTTAGGGCCATTGCAGTTTCAGAGAAAACTCCTTGTACTCCTAAGGTGCCTGTCATTAAGAGTTTTCATAAGTCATACTTGCTGCTTGTTGATTCTCAGGTCTCTGTCACTGAGGTACAGATTTCAGCTTCTGATGTTAGCTTCCCTCCCGCCACTACCCTGGCTCTGCCTTTTTCTCAAGTTCCTGATAGGAAAATTCCAAGGTCTATTCCTGATTCACTGACAATACTATCTTCCAATGAAGATTTCCCAGTATTGGAGAGCTCTACTGTTGTTTGCTTATCTGCTCCTGCTAAACCATGGTTTGGGGCCTCGGATTTTTCAGTTGCCCCTGTTATTTCCTCTCAGTTGGAAATACTCTGTACATATCCCAAGATTTCGGTCCCTATGCCTGGTTTACTGCATGCCTTGTCACCTTCCATACCAATACCGGGAGAAGCTTCCAACCAGCCTATACCCTTACTAACCATTACCTGGGAGCCTTCTAGAGGAAAAATTCCTCGCATTTCCAACATACAGTGGTCAGCCAAGACTTTTTCTGTTACAAAGTCCCTCCTGGTATATTCGATCAACTAGCAGGGCCGCTGATCCTAGATTCCGATTCCTCTATTAAGGACTGGGCTTTCAGTGGGGGTCCTTCTTCCGTTTCTGCTCTGCAGCCCTCTGGTTCTTCACAGCCCTGGATTTCCAAGACATTTTGCGAGGCGAGCCATGTACCAAGGATGTTTCTTCCATCTATCTCATATCCTAGAACTGTACTCACCAAAGAACTGCTCGTTTACGGATATCCTTTCCACCTAAGGAATTTTAGGAACAACTCAATGTCCCCAAGACCCATGGATGACCCTGTCTGGCCGCAGTTCTCACCGGGGGGTGGGAGTACACTAAGGGTTAACCACGAGTCCCTGGACCACGATTCTAACCCCAATCCTAGACGGTTCAGCAACAATTCCCAGTCCTCCAACTCTATGAGTGTTCATGTTCGCCCGGAGGTCTCACGTGAAGGGGGGGATACTGTCAGGAATCCGCTCCGCGGGTTACTGGTTACCTTACCTTGCAGACCGGTGCAGTTCTGGAACAGCTCTCCTGATGTTTGCTGCAGCCTGGATTCACTCACCAAAGCTATACACACTCCCTCTGGTATCTACTGCAGCTGTGCAGCCTATTATGCAACCTAGACTTGCATTCATTCATTGGAGCAATATCTTCACACCCCCGCTGGGGATTGGCCTGCTGGCCTTTAAGTATTGCCTTCCCATAATGCTCCTTGCCGAGCATAGTCCTTACCGGATGTCACCAACTGTTCTGCCACAAGCTCTTGCTTGTTCTCTTGTGCTGAAGCGGAGGTTTCCCTTGCGTCCTTCAGCTTCCTGTTCTCCTGTGCTGAAGCAGAGGTTTCGTCCCTGCGTCCGTCAGCTTCCTGTTCTCCTGTGCTGAAGCAGAGGTTTCGTCCCTGCGTCCTTCAGCCTCCTGGATTCCTGCACTGAAGCGGAGGTTTCACCCCTGCGTCCTTCAGTCTCCTGGATTCCTACACTGAAGCGGAGGTCTCCCTGTGTATCTACAGCTTCCTGGTTCCTGGGGCCTACTCTTTCCCTAATCTAGAGAGGCCGTGTCCTGGTTCCTGCGCTGCTACAGAGGATTCCCTAACCCGCTCAGGACTCTTGCGCTGTAGCGCTGGTTTAACCGTGCAGCTAGGCGGTGTGTAAATCTGGTCTGTCTTCCACCTCCTGAGACCAGTACCATGGGCCATGGTCGCCGCACGCGCAGAGAACCCCCCCGCGCTCATAAGCCGAAGCGGGGTTCTCCTGACTCCCGGTTGCCGAACTCTTGCTTGGACAATGTTTATTCTGACGTCTCCTATCCTGGCCCTGGCTTGTACAACGACGATGCTGTCTTCTCCAATCCAGACCCTGCTACGTACGACTATGAACTGCGCAATCCGGATCAGCCTGCGAGGTTTAAGGTCGGTGCTTTTACAACCCTACCTCAGCCACGCGGTCCGACCCGAGTTTGTGGCGAGCACAACCGTGACAGAGGGTTACGTTTGGTGTCCAACCAGGGGCCCGAGAAGGCAAGAGGAAGAATGTTTGTGTTTTGCATGTTTTGGAACTTTTAGGGTGAAGAGTCGAGAAACATGGCAGCGCTGTTCAAATATGGAAAGAAAGATTTGGGACTATATATGTCAATATGCGAAAGTTAAAATTGCATCATCCCCGACAGAGGAATATATATATTCAAAATGGCAGCAGTACACAACCCCAAATGCTAGCCTTACTGCAAACCCAAGATGGAGTCCATGAGAAAGTATTTAGGGCTGAGAGTTCCAGTGTGGAACACTCGTAGTGAGCCCAACTCCTCGCTACCAGAAACGTTTTTGCTCACTTCAACAGGAACTGAGTTTACCACCAAGTTAAAGAGGGGCAACGTTTCCAAACAAGGATGCAAGAGTTCATTGAAGCAATGATGTGCAGAGCCTGTTGCTTAGTGACATGAAGTGTACGACCACGCCTCCACAGTCTGGAGATACAGGACCATATATGCCATTCCCTACTCCTGCCAGTTTGTTAGGTGAGGGACTAAGTATTACGGAGCACGTGAAACAGGGAGTGACCATATAATCACTCTTGTAAACAGGTGTACTGGAGTATATTGCTTTGGCACTGGTACGATGAAGACTACTACCAGTACCATGCAGCTTGTCCATTTTGACATCCCGGCTGAGTTTTTTTCCATTACAGTAAGAGATACAGAATTCGTATAAGATGCTCTGTTTTGCATGTTGAAATCTTCAGAAAAAAACTTGGGGAGCGAAAGGGAAAAAAAAGAAAAAACACAATAGCGCAATCTTGTTTTTTCAATTTAGATACAGTTTAGCAGCATAGGAATTACACTCACATTTTGGATTAATTAATCAGACATATAGCCTTTGTGGCAGGTAATAGGTTAAAGTTGTCTTCAGAAAGGAGATACAAAGCATCTTAGTAGACAAGAAAAAACATACAATAGTGCAGATGGTAAAAGAGGTATATTTATAGATAATTGAGAATGACAGCGTGTAAACTCACACTCTCCAAGCAATATAACAGCTTTGGTAGACAATACAGTCTAGGACGGGAGAAGCAAGGCGAGTTTTGGAAGGGACAGCGTCTCGCTGGTCTCGGCGTCTCTCCTGTGTTGTCACAGTATCGCTCCCAGAAGATCGGCACTCAGATGTGTACAGATGCAATGGAGACCGCACTGTCCACTCCTTCCTCACAGAATGTCACCAGAAGCACCACTCGGCTTCGTCAGGGGTTGTTATCTCTCATTAGTCATGTTAATTATTACATACCCTCGTTCAGCTGATCTAATTGGTCAACTGTTAATTACAATTACGTATATCAGCTGAATGATGAAGTTTGAGTTAAATAACTCAGTCAAAATCACATATAGTCCAGACATTTTACCCATTAAGATCTGGAACTACACAGAGAGAGATACCATTAGACCAATCAACAAGGACTATGTATGTATGTCTTTATTTATATAGTGCCATTAGTGTACATAGCGCTTCACATCTTTCAAGAGTATTGAACATGTCATAAAAAATTGGAGAGGTGGCAACCTTGCCACTGACCTAGCCAAAAGAGAGACCTATTGGATCAATAAATCAAGAAACCCCCCTTTTCTACAATAAATTAAGAACTTTCACTCTAGAGAGTCAAAATGTCAATATACTGTAGACATAGAAGCCTGCATAGGAAATTGATGATGACCCTATTTTCTGTAGTTCTTTTTTCTAGTTTTCTAGCCACTTTCAATGTGCTAAGAGATTTTTATGAAGGAGGTACAAGCAGAGTCAAACACATGGGCAACATATCCGCGCCATTCTCCAAATCCACGGGAGTCAAACAGGGTTGCATGATATCGCCTATGTTATTCAATATTACCATGGATTGGATTCTCAGAAAAACATTTAAAGACAGGCCTGGCATACAAGTGGGAAGCAAGTTTTTTCTCACGGACCTTGTATATGCCTATTACATCGTGTTCTTAGTGGATACAGCCCAAGAGGCACAAGAAACTTTGAACGACATGCAAGTCAATGCAAAGAAGCTCGGATTAATTATAAATACGGAAAAGACGAAATACATATTTACCGGTACCCAACAGATTCAACTTCAACTGGACGGCAACCCAATCGAGCGAGTGGACTCATTCAAATACCTAGGGTCTATAATTGATAGCCAAAGAATAGCAGCTACGATCGACATCAAAAGTCGCATCGATAGCGCCACTGCAGCGTTCGCCTCCTTAAAGAAATGCTTGTGGAACCAATAGGACATAACAAATGTAAAAAAAATGCAAATTTTTAACGCCTCAATACGCACCATTTTACTGTATGGCTCAGAAACATGACAGAAGGTTTAGTGATAACTGCGCTCCAGCGCTAGATCATTTAATTCATATTAGATTAACAACATGGAGTATGGCTAGTGAGATAAGTATTGTCTCTGCGGGGCCAAATGATCCCTGAAGATGGGGTAAACAGTGGAGCCCCTATAACTCCTCAATGGGTTGGTCCCCCTCTGGACAGAATAAATGAGTTACTCACATGCAGCCTCGTTCCAATGCCCTTGTGGGATGTGCAGCCAAGTGATTGCTGGCAAATTATAGAATGAGGAACTGACGCACAATCCAATAAAGTGGGTCCCAGGATAAAGGAAGAATTCTTTATTTCTTAATTATCCATAGTACAAACGGCGTTTCGTGTACACCGTACACTTTATCAAGGAGTACTCCTTGATAAAGTGTACGGGTGTACACAAAACGCGTAGGAGGGTGCTCACCACCATTTGTACTATGGATAATTAAGAAATAAAGAATTCTTCCTTTATCCTGGGACCAACTTTATTGGATTGTGCGCCAGTTCCTCGTTCTACAATTGGCTCAGAAACATGAACACTACTCAAAAGCGATATGAACCTACTCGAATGATTCCCATTAAGATGTCTACGTAACATACTCCATATTACGCTACGAGACTGATGGAAAAATGAAGATGTACGGTTAGCCTGTCAAAACCAATCCACAATCGATCAGTACATTAAGCGACAAAGACTTAGATGGTTTGGCCATGTCTGCCGTATGGACATCACAAGACTACCATATCAGTGCCTCAACACCACACGACCCATAGGCTGGTTGAACAAGGTGGCGAAAAATCTCAAAACGCTACACTTCACAGTAGCCGAAGCCCAAAAAGCCGCCCTAAATCAAGATCAGAGGCGCGGAATCACTAGAGACGTATTGAACATATTGCCGCTGGCCTCCACAACGCATTGCGCCTTACCTTATAAAAGATAAAGCAAAGTTGTTTACGGATTGCATCCATCCAACCATTTTATGCATAGGTGATGAGTATAGTAAAAATATAATTACTGTTTTTTTATAGCATATGTCACATTTATAATGTGTGTAAAATTGTATTTAATTTTTTTTTTATCAATGTATAAATATTTAGTGTTGTGTATTGCTTTTGTGACTATGTTTAAAATGGATTTCTACTGTCTTTTTATTGGATTTGCTGCTATAAATGTTAGTACTGGTGTTTATAATACTTTTTATATCATTTGTTAATTGTATGTGATTTAGACTGAGTTATTTAACTTACATCTAAACATTCAGCTGATATAGAGTACATCATGGGAATTTAACAGTTGATCAATTAGATTTGCTCTGCGAGGGTATTTAATAATTAACACTACTGAGGGATCACTACTCCTGACAAAGCAGCGTGCGAAACACGTTGAACATTTTTCCTCTAAAATTACAGGAGACGTATTCAGTTTCTCAAGTTTGATTAACTGTAATATGGAATATGCTGTTTATTTATTGGAGTGTCTTTGCGCCCTTCAATATATTGTCCGCACTACAAGAAAACGTAAAGTTCAGATTCTAGAACACGTGAGAAATATTAAAAATTGTCTAGAATCACACAATGCTTCTTCCCACTTTAAGATTCATCATCATTCTGATCCAAGAGGTTTGAAGTTTTTAGGAATTTACCATATCCCAAAAAATTGGAGGGGAGGAAATATATTATTTTGAGTAATTTTCAATGATGTTTATTTGATCACTTTAAAGGCCAATCTGCGTTCTGACTGTGGTTTTTAGTAATGCCAAAATTCACCAACTTTATTAGATAAATTTATACATTTGGTTTCTAATTTAGTAACACATTATGGTGACTAAATGAGAAACATTTTTAATTATTTATATTTTTATACTATTTTGAATTTATTGGTTCTCTGAACAATCAAAATGTCTTAATTTTTTAATTTTTAATATTCCATTGTCTAATTTTAGATTCTCAGCATCACATGCATATTTGCTTAGATTAATTAACTACATATTTCTATATTTGAGAAAAACGTCTCCCTTTTTAAAGTTTTATACTCATGTTTTTATTTTTATTTAAACTGCAGTATACCATTGGTAAATTTCAATGAACATTTTCAATTTGTCCAGTAAATATCATTGACATTTGTAGGACCATTTATATATAAAAAAGTTTTTTTTGTCATATTTGATTTGTGTCTAATATTTTCTTTTCTTTATTGTAGTTGGTCCACTATTGGCTGTTGTTAGGATATTTAATGGTGTATTTTATTATCTAATTGTGATTTAAATATGTATGTGTTGTCATACATTGTGTTTTTAAATGTATTCTTTGTTTTTGATTATGTGTATAATTGGTACTAGGATTTTTTTATTATATAAATTCTATGTATTACTTAATTGACATGTTCACACATTTGTAACTTTTTAGGACACTTACTAGCCCCATAGCTTTTCCAATGTAGTTTGCTTGTGATTACACCCTTAATTTGATCAGGCTGGGACATCACACCCTATTTGGGACTAGTGTATATATACTCTGGAACTTTGGGAGCCGGACAGAACCCCCGAGGAAGCCGTAAAGCAACTGAAACCAATTAGGAATTGATACTCTAAGGCAACCGTACCTACAGCCGAACCATCCGCCATCCCAGAGGTCCGAAGTTCCAATGCAGAAATGAAAGCCCAGGGAAGACATGCATACAGAGTTGAAAGCTGAGGACGAGACTGGAGTTGGGTTGCAGTGTGTTACCGATAGGGAGAGTGTGAGCTTGTCCATTCCCCTCTGTGTTGTCTGTCTTTTGAGTAAAATGTATTACACTATATTGTTTTTGCTCTTTCTTTGTATGAGGTTTGCTGCAGAGAAGATTATACCTTTATATCCAGTGCATTATTTCCAAGGATGAATTTGATGCGTGAGACCATTGGAAATCTTGGTTTTCAAATATTAATTGCACAGGTTTTTTGTTTACTTTTGTATTCACTTTTATTTCACATATAAATTCACCACCAAATTTGTGCCCTAATACCATTAGGTATTTGGCAGCATTTGACTTGGAGCACATGATTTGTTTGATGTACAGTATTGGCATTTGTTTTAGCCATTTACACTTGGTCTATCACTATTTTTTCACAACTTAATTCAAATGGTGTTTGGGTTTCTGCTTTTTCTTTGTCACTTTTTCCCCCTTTCGGTACCTCCACTCCCCAACTTTTTTCTGAAGGGTTTAGAGCTGCATGTTTTCTTGAATTGGTTATCACTTATTGTGAACTATTTAATTGAATAAATATTGTGTCACTAATATTTACTGATATATAAACCAAGTGATATATAAATAATATTATATCACTTGATTTTTCACTGTCACTATTCGGTTGATAAATTAGAAACGCTGGTCTGCACTTTTTTGTTTTTGATTTGGATGTTGACATCCTGTAGGAGCTTTGTGTGGATTGCCCTACATGCAGCCACATGTTCATCAGTCAATGGAGTTGCTGATCAATTCTGTGCAAGTTATTGCGGACCTGAGCTCCACTTTGAGTTCCACCCCAGAAGAAAGGAGCAATGCTGTACTTATCCCCACGGTTGCGGAGATGCCTCTGGAGACCTTTTCGGTGGGACCGCCAGAGGTTGTTATTATCCTGACAATGATTGCTGATCCATCTGAGGTTCCGGCTTTGGCGGGGCCTGAAGATCCACCTTTTGAGGATTGCTGCATTGCTGTCAGAATTTGTGTGACTTACAGTGAATCTACCAGTGAAGCTTCTTCTCTCATGGCTGCTGCTGTGTTGCTAAATTGCAGACTGACCGGGTCTTCGTTCGTTATCAGACCTTGGTCGCGTCGGACTGCCTCCATGGAGATGAATACACATTTTAAAACACATTTCTTTCCCTAACTTGGGCTTGGGGATTTGGATGATAACATTTGGCTTTTGGCTTGCTGGCGGAGCAATATTAATGGGGAAAACATAACGGGACTACAATGCATACGGAAATCAGGTAAAATTATGGGACAACCGGTACCTTTGTCCCGGAACATTTTATATACATTTTAACCCTTTTTGCTTCCCAGTATCAACTATTAAAGTCCTGCTCCCGAAGTCCCAGTTCTGTAGCTAAAACACCTAGAGAGTCAAAACACACACATTGTCCCCGGCTTATAGTGCTGATAAGTCGACAGGACCCACAGTTTTAGGGGTAGCTAGCCAGGCTTCACCTTTATTATGAAGGCTGGCTACTCCCACCATCACAGTCACTGGTTACAATGTAAAGCTAAGGTTTATATTTCTCAGTATGGGCATACCCTACTTATGGTAAATCAGGACAGGGTAAATAAATTTTTGTGTATGGCGCAGTTACCTGGATAAAGTTAAGCGCAAAAGTCTGAATATATGTATGTCTGAATATATGTCTGAATACAATTGTATGTGAAGTTATTAGCTAATATAGACTGTATATGACTAAATGTATATATGTGTATTCTGGCGTTTTTAATCTGTGCCTATGCAATGTTGGGGGGAAACATTAAGTTTAGTTAGGGGAGAGTGTAACCCCCACCCCTCAATTGGGTAACCATATTGCTGAGGAGTTAATAGTGTGTTACCATGGGAATACTGATGTCAGAAGGGATATAAAAGATAGGGGGATGGGTCTTGAAGTCTGTTTCCCGAAGGTCAAGAGGAGAGGAGCTTCGGGTAGAGTAGATGGGAATGTTCATGAAGTAATAGCACAGACAGGCTCTCCTGCTTTATTATGTTGTAGATAGGGACAGTACCCATCTAAGTTGGTATCCGAGAAGGCTAATGGAGTCCAACATATGTACAAGATAGGAAGACGGCATGCAACAAAGCGCCTCAGGAAAGAGGGATCCTGTGTGTCAGTGGATCTTCTCTATCTGCAGATCCGCATTAATAATCCTCTCAAGTCTGTATGGAAATGGCAGTTCCCAAACAGGTCAAAAGTAATGTGGTCACTTGCAAAGAACCCGCCATGATTCCTGTATGGGCCCTGTAATAATGATAATGATTAGCAACCAAGAAGGGCCAGGTCCCACATCAGTGGAGAAACCAAGTAATTGCACCTGTATTTGAGCATTAAGAGTGGATACTAATGGAAGCACCGTATTTATGTACGTCTGTTATAAAACCAGTACAAAGTTGTCATTTGCGTGTGAGTGGTTCCCGTGCCTGGGCACACAAATAAAAGACTGTTGTATTACAAAAGTTCCTGGGGCCCATTGTATTCCATTCCTGCTACTTCATCGCCCAGCCACCTGAATCCAGCACCCTGAGTCAAGGCAACCCATACTGAGGAGCCAAATACAAACACTGATGTAATCTCCCTAAAAGTATGGCAGGGGGGGGGGGTTACATTTACAAAGCAGCTGTCGGAAAGCATAACAGTGAAATGCACAAGAAATGCCATGTGTCGTCCTATACACACCGATTTAGTTAGGGAATAAAAAAAATGTTGCAGCCATTCCAATGCTCCATTAGTATGGCTTTAAAAATATAACAATATAAATATTTTTCAAAATACTTCACGTATTTTTTCATTTAAAAAAACAAACCCTACGGGAAAATGTCACCATGAAATGTTATCAGAATTAGAAAGTAAGGGCAAGATCCTTTGTTTGCTATAATAGTCAGAAATGGTAATATGGTGGTGTTAGCCAAATAGATAAGTCTGTGTTCAAAGTGAACAACTCATAAGTATATACTAAACCTTTGCACATTGAGAGAACTAACATAGGTTTCTCCAAACAAATACTGTATTCATACATATGCTGTATAGACACACACACACACACACACACACACACACACACACACACACACACACACACACACACACACACACACACACACACACACACACACACACACACACACACACACACACACACACACACACACACACACACTGTAGGTTAAAGAATTTCAAACAAGTTAACATTGCTTAGTAATCCTTTATTTCAGGCAATAAAGATGGCAGCTACAAATCATGTGAACCTCTACAGCAAACATTGGGTACATCTCATTTTTTTTCTCATTTATGTTGCAGCTGGACAAGGACTCTTCAATCTGTCCTGACATCATGAAACCTGCTTCAGAGAACATTTCACAATTTAGGGAGATATGTAAAATCAAGCTTGTCCACTAGATCATTGGTTCTTTTGTTATTCAAGTTTACAATTAACATCTATGTCCATGATTTTTATAGCCAATGGAGGCGGCGTATAAACATTATTCAGTGTCTGCAGGTGAATTATCTGACAACTAGTCTACTGCTATTGTAGCTACGTTCATGTCGAATGACAGATAAAAGCTAATTAAAAATATATATTGAACTTTGAAAGAAAACAGACACAAAAATAGTATAACTACAGTAAAATTGTGTCCCACGCCTACCCAATAAAATAAAAATATATAGTCGAATTCGGTAGTTGATTTGAAAGTCATGATTTTGATAATATTTTTGGACAAGTTTTAACAGTGACGATGGAGGTCATGTTTGGTTGATCACTTCCTTTGACAAAAGTGTAATGTTGTAATTCTTCAATAAAATAACCTACAGTATATTATGTAAAGGGGTTAAGTACTATGGCTATAAAAATATAACAATCACATTTATACATTTCGTTTATTAAAAGGTCAACATAAGTATTACAGTAAGTGTAGATTTTACTGCACTGTTGGAAATGGGATACAAGGGAGCAGTACAAAAACATTTATTATTACTTATTTTTATACATATACTTCACATATGGCAGCACGTTTTCCAAAAATTATACATAGTATGGGTTTGTACCTTTGCATATTTGTTTTAACTTTTTCTTAATTGTTTTAATTTTCCTAATGGGAAACACAACAAATTTAATTTAAAGTCCCTTTGTAAATATGGCACTAAGGGGGTATACCTGGCTGGAAAGTTGGGCGAATAGTAAACTGCATTAGAACTTTCAGCTACAAGCCAAGAATTTGTTTAGACTGCAACCCGCCATACACTCCCATGTACAGATAGTTAAATATGTGCAAATGTCTGAAACGTTCCCAGAAATCACCAAATGTGAACATCTTACTTAAAGAGCACTTTAACACCAAGTTTTGCAAATATTTAGTGAAAATAGTAGCTGAATATTTGTGAACATACAGGTGAAATTTGGTCAGCTTTGAAAAATTATAGATGCAGCAGAGGTTATTGCCCGTTAATGCAATGCGTTGTGTGAAAACAATGGTTAAGGACATAACACATGTTATTTTGTGCGTAAATGGGGGTTATAATCTCTGCTACATCCTTGTTCGCATTAATAAATTGAGTAGTATTGAATTGAGTAGTATTCTTCTTTGAATTCTACAAAACAAACAGCCTTTGCTCAGAACATTTCAAGAATTCTGCTGAATTTGCAAATTGCTTAAAAAAAGATGAATGAAGAAAGCTGGGACTGGTTTGCACATCTCTACTCACGTTTAAAATTTCATAAAGGACATTGAATTTAAGGGGAAACTTTCAACGTAGCTTTAAGTATGCTGTTTATTTTAGTACAGTTGTTTTCGCATTTGCTTCACTAGATGATGGATACTGTAGAAGTCGAAAACTAGTATATTTTCATTAATGCACGTGAGGTCATTTTGCCCCAGAGCAAAAGCTTTCATGAAACAACCTTTTCAGCAGTACACGACTGAACTATTGTGACAGGAAATTAAAGTTACTGTCTAAAAAAATTAGTACTTTAGATTATATTTTCTGTTTCAGTAGCTTCCCGTTTATTCACTGACGTATTGCAGTTACAGGGGAAGAGATGAAAATGTTGCATTTTGCACATCATTAAACAATGAAGTGCACAGCATCTGCATTGGTTGATGGACTGTGATGAAGTGCAGATTTTTGCTGCGACTGTAAACTATTGAGTGTCTAATGATATACTGTAAGCACTCATTTTCATAAGTAACAGTAGTTATAGCAAATGAGGCTAAAATAATCATTTTTGTGAGTAGTTGACTCACATGGAGTGACCTGGGTGATTTAAAGGTTTTTTTTTATATATATCTTTTGAATTCCAGTGTGGTATTCTTTAAGATGATCTACTTTTTGGTCTACTGCCTCATGAAGTAGCAGTTGACCTTGAACAGAAATAACCACAATGGTTGCTGTTTACTTCCGGTAATCAGTGATGTAATCCATGAGGCTTAAGCATGCTATAGGCTTACAGGAAGTAGTCCAGTGGTCATGTCTCCATTTTCTATTTTTTTAGGACTTTTAATACTCTTAAAACTCTACTTCTTTTATATAAAAATACTGCATTAGTATTACTTTATCAAAAATCTGAAGGGGTATAAAGCTGCCTTTTAAACGTTAAGCTTTAGTCCCTCACTGATTATTTAGAAGTCTAAAATCTGCAAATATTAGGATGGCATTTAGCACAATGGTGTGCACCAGTATTCCTTGAGCTTTGACAACTGTTTGAAGCAATGAAGTAACAACCAAATATGCATTATAAGCTACAGAAATGATACAATACAATATGGGGGTCAACTCTCTAAATTCCAGTCCAAGAAAAATGACATAATACTGTTTGTAATTTCTTGAGTAATGTTTAAAATGGCTATCTCCTTGATGTTTCTGCCCATTGTAAACCTAGATTTTAGTCTCACCTGCTGTATCTGGTTGCTGCATGATTGTGCAACGGAACACTCATCAAATGGGACAGAATGCTACAGAAGCAAATGTCAAGATTATAGTGACAACCACAAACATTACTCTGAAAACGTTAACAATGAAGTGAAAAAGAAAAAAATGAAGTGAACGTGTAAAAATCTATCAACACGTTTGTGAGAGCGAATTTACATTTAACAATACAAAGTCAAACCACACAGTCAAAGTCCTCACAATGATATTTTTAAGATGTGCGTCACTTTTCATAGATAATTGATATTTATTTCAAAGAATTCTTTTCTTTTCTCACTGAGTTCTGGACTTTAAGATAACATGATTTTCTAGGGATAGTAAGAAGAAAAAAAGTACAACACAAACCGCATTTGCTGTGGTTATATTAGGAACCATTTATGAGGCATACTGTACGTTACCAGCTGCATGGAATTTAGAAAGTTTACCACTTAGGCAAGGTACTGTAAGCTTCCAATAATAACACATGAGAACTCATGATCTTTTCACATTTTTGCTATTATTAACGCTATTCATATATTTTTCAACCAAGTACAGTTAGACTGTACTGCAAAATAAGACTTTCACTATAACAATCACAAAAGCTGACCTTTTCCATTTAATTGCGTTTACACTGAAGGGTAAATGTCAGGTTTCAGATGAAGGTTGAACATTTTGAACTTTTGACAAAGTGACAGGTATCTTTGATTCTCCTGGAGCTGGGGCCTTTGTCACGGGGTGTACATGAGCTTTTAGGTCTGCTATTCTCTCTTTAAATTTTTGTTGAAGATACTTTTCTTCTTTGGAGTAACTTTTAGCAAAGGCAGACATCAAGAGACAGGCTGCCAATGTAGTTCCTCCAATGCAAAACAAAATGGCACCTGACAACTTACAAATATCAAGTGCTCCATTAAACTGAATGGCATGGCTATCCACAACAACAAAATCATCTTCACCAAACGCTTCGATTTTGGGTGGCACCAGAAAACCAACTGCAAGTACCGTTAAACCTGTCAGCATGAGGACAGTGCCCAATATGAGTCCGACCTAAAAAGAAAGGTTGCACAATGAATTACCAGCATAATTAATAAGCAAAATATAAATGCCGTTTAAATTGGCTGATCACCTTATCTTTTTTCCTATTCGTGGGTTTGTGGAAATAAATGGTATCATGTCAATGGAATAAACAAGGTGTAACAGGAATAATTATTTAATCCTTTTCTTTGAGCCCACTAATATGTTCTAATGCTTTATGATTAAAAAAAGCAAAAGTCAACAGTTAGTTACTATAGTAAGTGATGACAAAAACAAATACAAAACATGACTGATTGATATGTATAAAATAATATTTATAGAATAGGTTTTAGGTACTTGGGTGATTTCAGTCAAAAACAATGATCCTTCAATGAGCCGCAGACTACACTGCTGATAAAGATAACATATGACGGGAAAGGAGTAATGTCCTCTGTGTGTAAATGAATGTTGATGATGTAAATACTCAAAATTATTTGCATAGTCAAATTAGCATGATAAACTTAGTCACATCTATCAACACTAGAGAAGTGCAAATGTCTTCAAATGTACTATCCAACTTTTTAATGAGTTTCTTGCATTTTGTATTTTGCTCATTTTTTTTATTACAAAATTACACTTGGAAATTTGCAAAAACACACTTAAGAAGAACATTTTCACCATCATTTTTCCAGTTTTCAACAGAATTTTAAGAAAAGGACAGCAAATGGTCGTATACCGTATAAATAGCCACGTGACCTTGCATATTGACCTTTTAATGTTTGGTAAACTTACCCATTTCAGTGAATTTCGCCTGGTAAGCGAACTTCATCAAAAAATTCTGCTCTGCATATTTGCCCCATAACAATATGTTGGGAACGAATGAAGTTAACATCTTTCTAAGTAAGTGGAAGATGGCAGCAGAACATATAGAACAAGAGCCTAAGAGCATGGTGAGTAGAATTGATTTTGGTTTTACTCATGTTTCCTATGGCTCATCATTTTTACTTGATATTTGTGTTCACTGATTTATAAAGTGATTTCAAAGGATACATTTGATGTAAAATTGGAGACAGATAGGAAACAAATTCAAGGGAAGGAACAATTTGATGCATGTCAGTGCTAATAATCTTTAAAACCAGTGAAAATGACCAAGAATCTATTAACCCTTTTCGGTCGAAGGTCGGAATGTATCAGACAAAATATTTTTCTGCTTGCGGTCCAATGTCGGATCGGAGGAGGGAGGAGAGGGGAAGAGCTGGATTGTGGCACTGGCAGCCGCACACTTCTCCCAGCAGCCGCATTGACCCCCCCAGCCCCGCACCAAAGTGCGAGTGCGCGGTGCAGGTGCGAGTGCGCGTGGTGCGAGTGCGCGCACAGGGTGCGAGAGCGCACGGTGTGCGCGCAGGGTGCGGTGCAAGTGTGCGCGGTGCGACTGTGCACGCGCAGGGTGCGGTGCGACTGTGCGCGCGCAGGGTGCGGTGCGAGTGCGCACAGTGTGTGTGCGGATCGCGCTATAACAGAGTTTAGCTATATGTGGGTTTTTTTCCCGAAAACTAAATTAGACCTGCTGGCGCACTTAGTAAAAATTAATTGGACCGCAAAGGGTTAAGTCTTCTTAATACATTTACCAACTCAGCATAATCAACAAGTGGCTCTGTAATCATGATTACAGCTATTTGAACTGGCAGTTCCATGTAGAAATATATACTATAAATAGTATAAAGTGAAAGCTCTAATAATTTAACACATTCTCTGCCATTTTGAATGGTTGTTTCATTATTAGCTTTGCAATTTTAGACTTCAAAGGCTCAATCATGATGCCCATGATGGCAATCTTCAATAGGCCACGGAGAAAAGGTCAACCACATTTCTCCAAAACAGAAAACGATTAAAATATTTTCACAGTGAGGCATTTAAAAAAATAAAATAAAACCGGAATGTTGATGTGTGGATATTGGGAGATAATAATTATTCAATAAAGCTCCAATGGATGTCGTGGTAATCGACTGAAATCTCCCCGTAATTTGAATGTGATCAGCCACTTAGGAACTTTTTAAATTATCTCTATTGGTCTAGATTCACTAGTTCCAATAAATGAACAAATTTGAGTTTTCGGTGTTTATCTAGCTTTTCTATTTACAGTGTTGATATATCAATTATATTTTTAACATGGTGTATGCAAATGAGTAATTAACGCCACATTAGTTATTAACATGCTATTTCCTAAACTCCAAATCAAGCTCTCGCCAACAAATATCGCCGATTTGTATCACCTACAGTACACCAGGCTGGAGATAGGCCTATCTTGCCTATGTATACAGTTGTGTGAAAAAGAAAGTACACCCTCTTTGAATGCTATGGTTTTACATATCAGGACATAAAAACAATCATCTGTTCCTTAGCAGGTCTTAAAATTAGGTAAATACAACCTCAGTTGAACAACAACAGATGACATATTACACTGTGTCATGATTTATTTAACAAAAATAAAGCCAAAATGGAGAAGCTATGTGTGAAAAACTAAGTACACCCTTACTGCTTCCATAGGAATTAAGATGCCAAGTAGCAGACTGGTGCTGCTAATCAAATGTCCTTGATTAATTGATTATCAGCAAGTGTGACCACCTCTATAAAAGCCGAAGTTTTAGCAGTTTGCAGGCCTGGAGCATTCAGGTGTGTGTTAACACAATGCCAAGGAGGAAAGACATCAGCAATGATCTTAGAGAAGCAATTATTGCTGCCCATCAATCTGGGAAGTGTTATAAGGCCATTTCCAAACAATTTAAAGTCCATCATTCTACAGTGAGAAAGATTATTCAAAAGTGGAAAACATTCAAGACAGTTGCCAATCTTCCCAGGAATGGACGTCCCAACAAATTCACCCCAAGGTCAGACCGTGCAATGCTCAGAGAAATTGCAAAAAACCCAAGCGTTACATCTCAGACTCTACAGGCCTCATTTAGCATGTTAAATGTTAAAGTTCATGTCAGTACAATTAGAAAAAGACTGAACAATTATGGTTTGTTTGGAAGGGTTGCCAGGAGAAAGCCTCTTCTCTCTAAAAAGAACATGGCAGCACGGCTTAGGTTTGAGTAGTTGCATCTGAACAAACAACAAGACTTCTGGAACAATTTCCTTTGGACATACGAGACCAAAGTGGAGAAGTTTGGCCATAATGCACAGCGCCACGTTTGGTGAAAACCAAACACAACATATCAGCACAAACACCTCACACCAACTGTCAAGTACGGTGGTGGAGGGGTGATGATTTGGGCTTATTTTGCAGCCACAGGACATGGGAACCTTGCAGTCATTGAGTCGACCATGGACTCCTCTATATACCAACGTATTCTAGAGTCAAATGTGAGGCCATCTGTCCGACAGCTAAAGCTTGGCCGAAATTGGGTCATGCAACAGGACAATGATCCCAAGCACACCAGCAAATCTACAACACAATGGCTGAAAAAGAAAAGAATCAAGGTGTTGCAATGGCCCAGTCAAAGTCCAGACATCAACCCGACTGAAATGCTGTGGCTGGACCTTAAGAGAGCTGTGCATAAACAAATGCTCACAAACCTCAATGAAGTGAAGTAACGTTGTAAAGAAGAATGGGCCAAAATTCCTCCACAACGATATGAGAGACTGATAAAGTCATACAGAAAACGATTACTTCAAGTTATTGCAGCTTAAGGTGGTTCTACAAGCTATTGAATCATAAGGTGTACTTAGTTTTTCACATGGCTTCTCCATTTTGGCTTTATTTTTGTTAAATAAATCATGACACGGTGTAATATGTCATGTGTTGTTGTTCATCTGAGGTTTTATTTACCTAATTTGTAGACCTTCTAAGGAACAGATGATTGTTATTATGTCCTGATATGTAAAACCATAGAATTCAAAGAGGGTGTACTTTCTTTTTCACACAACTGTAGAATGGTCACTACAGTATATACATAGGCAAGTTTAGACTAGCCAACATAGAATCAGTGATTGAAGTACAACTTTTAATTACTTTTGAAGTTTCCTAATATGAAGATAATGAAGAAAATATTAAAGTAATACACCAAGAGGATTATTCTTCTATTAAAAGAGGAGCATGGAGCTCTATTAAAGTTGAGGATTGGTCGTTGGGGAACATGGATGTCATGAGATTAGAGAGGGCGATCTGGTTTTGTATTAGGAGGGAGTGGTTCAGTGAGTAAAGACACTGACTTGCACAGAGAGTTTAGAGCAGGGGAGCCTGGTTCAATTCCCAGTGTCGGCTCCTTGTGACCTTGGGCAAGTCACTTTATCTCCCTGTGCCTTAAGCACCAAAATCATAGATTCTAAGCTCACGGGGCAGGGACTTGTGCCTGCAAAATGTCTCTGTAAAGCACTACATAAAACTAGCAGCGCTATACAAGAACATGCTATTATTATTATAACATGTTGTAGGCCGCCTTTGTTTTTTAATAGCATTTGGGCGTTTAAATTTTTTTTTTATTATTGGGCAATCAATTAGTGAAGTTTTATTTTAAATTTCTTTATGTTTTTTGGCAGTGGCCTAGTTGTGATGGCCTAAGTAGTCTCATTGGCACTGAAGTGGTTAAGGACCACTTGATTTATATTGTAATGATTGTTTTAAATGTGGTTACGTTTGTTATATTATGTTCAGTGACCTACAGTATTATTAGCCAGCTTTGGCCAATAGGGTTGGTTGTAAGTCATTCCCAGAAGGAGGAGTTATTAAGTGTGTTATGGTGCAGTGGGTGGAGTTTGTTAGGGTTGGAATGAGGGTAGGTGCCCTAGAGAGGGTATATACTGGTTTGCCCCCTCTAGTGGTGGGGCATGGCATTAATCCTTTGTTTGCTATAGATATTAGTAAGACCTTGACAAGTAATGCCTTACAAGTCTTTTTGGCATGCAGGGTGTGTAATTTTTCTAGTGGTAGGGTGTTTATTCTGTATTTTAACCCCTTTGAGTCTATGCCATTATCCTTTAGGACTTTACCATCCTTGATGCTCTAGGCCTAGGGATATCTACTTACACAAAATTGCTGTGGTAAAATAAAGTTAGGGTAAGACTGGGTGAAGCAGAAGCATTGTGTGCTTTGTACAAAAATAAATGTACAGTATGTGTGAATCACTTTACAGAAAAGTAGCTGACAAGTTTAGCAAGCAAAATGAAATAATATACTGACACAGTGTCTTTTAGTTCTGCTTAATAAAACCAGTTAGTGATCTAGTTTATTCCAAAGCCAAATTTGTTGATTTATGTTTCCTTCCTTGAGTTGGTAGGAAGTACTGTAAGAAGACTTTACTGATGCACAATATGTCTGATCTGTGACTGGATCAAACTGATAGATTAACAGCCATTATTTTACTAAACAGTGATAAAGCATCAGGACCACCAAAACCTCATAGACTTTGAGTAACTAAACGTAATTAAACGTATTTATGTACCTTCCAGAAAGCAGAGCTCCACCTGCTAGGCGATCTCTGAATCTGAAAATCATCATCATATTCCCAGATTGAAGCTGTGCAGTCCTCATAAAACTGGTGCAGGTAGGACCGAACTCCATAACGATGGTATCCTCCTTCAGGAGTATTTTGAGGTTGTTTGGACCCACAGATATCAGCACACGAACTCATTCTTATGAACTGAAATTATATGAATCACCAAAATGTCACAAAAGCACTAATAAATAATACCATGGCTCTTCAGTTACAGGTTATCCAAAGATTAAATACTTGTTGATCTAAACAAATGAGTGAACACACTAACTGGTAAACTTTACAAAGACTCTTTTGTAGATATTGATACCTCATAATGGATGAACATGACAAATCTAAGATACATTTTATATGGTTCATGGT
Source organism: Ascaphus truei (assembly GCF_040206685.1). NCBI lineage: Eukaryota > Metazoa > Chordata > Amphibia > Anura > Ascaphidae > Ascaphus > Ascaphus truei. The sequence continues at coordinate 173,925,745 of NC_134484.1, forward strand.
TTTTGATAACCTGCAGTCACATCTGAAGACGAGATCTGTGAAAGTCTGAAAAGCTCATGCACTACAGTACATCTGCATAGTAAAGAAGAGCTCTGCAATTTACAACACAACATTTGTGTCTCTAACTTTATTGCTACCATTTGACTTGCTGATCCCATTCTCTTGAACTATATTTTTGTTAACTTCATGCTATTTTTAATTTTTGATATACCAAAGGGCTGTTAAACTGCGACAGTGCTGATTGCTGCACTATTGCACGGCAATTCCCAGTGACTTCAATGGAAGTTTCTATGCGACAGTGCCTCGATCCGCACTATCACTGTGTGAGGCATAATACCACAAGTCCCCCAAAAATTGAGTCAGTGGAATAGTTTCAATGGCTTCACAGATGATTATGGAAATCAGAAATGAAACGCTAAAGTTGAAAACTTGCAATATGTCACCAAGAAATAAGTTAAAAAAAAAAAATCATAATGCTGGTATACTGTAATAATTAGTAATACTGGGAAATGATAACATTGTATATAGTGTTGGCCACTAATTTTTAAGGCACAGCAAATGCCTGAAACAAATATCAGAAAGAAATAGTAGGGGAACCCCTGCTGCAGCCTCTTGCGGTGAAAAAATGATATGAACGGTGCTTGGGTGTAAACTGTAGAATATGAAGGAGAGAAGGAACCCAATATAGCACTCAGGTTCACACTCTGGTGGTGAGTGAATGATTTAAAAACATAATCTTTATTAAACAACAATTATAAAATATTGGTCGAACGACGTACTAAGGGTGGGTTGATCCTAAATAAAGAACACCATATTGGCTCTGGATCAAAATAATTAGTGTGTGCCAGATGATTTTAATAAACCACTGGTACTGAGTTCGCACAGTATTCATGAGGAGGCAGTCCTGATCTGCGCGTGCACTCAGTATACACGTGCACGCGCAGATCAGGACTGCCTCCTCATGATTCTCAGAGACCGCGAGTTAATGCGGTAGTCTGCGAGTGCGTTTTAATACAGGACAAAAGTGCCCCGACGGTCACTCTTAGCCTCCTGAAGGTGTTTATAGGGATAGTGTTCCGGCATAACAGTACTGAGGGAACGTACCTTCAGCATACTGCAGCTGCCCTGCAGTGTTGGGGTGCTGCATACCATCCGTGAGGTTCCTTCAGCTTCAATAAAAATCACTCTGTTTATTGTGAGTCACCAGCCTGCCCCCCATCATCAGCGTCTCCCAGATTGGGATACTGACCCTTATGACCTTAGTCAGGATACTTACCTCTGACTCCTACCACGCTGGTATATATAGGTCCACACACCCCTGAAGTATAGCACGCAGAGGGTTAACCTTAGGTCATTCTGACACTGATAGGGGCACACACACTTCTCCATTGAGGAGCTTAGCTGATTGCACTATACTACCACTGATATACATAGTGTATTTGTTTTTTATGTCTATCAGTTAGGTCACGCTTACCATTAAGTACCTTATATATTATATCTCTGTGACCTGCAATCTCAGTACTTACCCGGACACACCTGGAATAATCACCTACCACACAGGTCCGCATCAGGAATACTGTGCGAACTCAGTACCAGTGGTTTATTAAAATCATCTGGCACACACTAATTATTTTGATCCAGAGCCAATATGGTGTTCTTTATTTAGGATCAACCCACCCTTAGTACGTCGTTCGACCAATATTTTATAATTGTTGTTTAATAAAGATTATGTTTTTAAATCATTCACTCACCACCAGAGTGTGAACCTGAGTGCTATATTGGGTTCCTTCTCTCCTTCATATTCTACTGAAACAAATATCATACAACATAATAGTTACAGTACAATATAATTTGGTTATCCCACTTAAAAGATAGTGCCACTACCAGTAGTTACACCCATTTTCTGAGCTCCTGTCTGTTGTGGTGGTGATAAAAAAAAAATGGGCTAAACAGGTGTCATTGTTACCTAATTAGTAAAGCAAAAGTAGAGACATGACCCGCATTTTTTCAAGGCTTTTATGCATAGACGTATCAATTACTGAAATATTAAAATGTATTTTATACTGTAGTTGTAGGGCTTATTTAGTTTATTCCAGGGCAGAGAAAGAATTACAAGGGTTAGATAAATTAACTTAAGTGAAATGTTTGCTTTTTCTTTTAATCTTTTCAGACTTCTACAGTATGTTACAACTATCCAGGATAACAATTGCTACAGAATAATCAGAAATAGCATATGCCACGCATATTGTAATGGCTACTAAATTAGCATATGCTAACCTTTGTAACGCATTACATGTGATAACATAGATTAATCTAATGTTCTAACTGTCTTGTATTTTATTAAGTGGGTTATAGTAAGTCTAGGAAAAACAGCAGTGGCTGCATTACAGGGAAAATACACCTTATCAACCTAGCACCCACAGTTCTTAATTTGGGTTTGGTGTTATGGTACTGCTCATCAGCCCACTGATCCAAGCTAATCAGTAAGGTTAGTGAGAAAGCTGTAAGGGCGGTAGCCATACAGTCTGATGCTACATCAAAAACTCTTTATATTCATTGTTATTTTCTCTTTCCTGACAGAGGTGTGATAAAGCTGTGTTTTATCTGAACCTGGCTTGATCCATTATTCGTACCTGTTTCTGAGAGATGGCAGAATACTGTATGAACTAGAAAACCATGCTCTTAACAGCCAATATTTAACATCTATACCATTTTATTTCAAACACAAATTCACAAACATGTAAAACTCAAAATCTACAAAATAAAATCACAAAGCATCCATCGAAGAATTATCTAGCAATAATAAAAAAACTAAATTCCAACAGAAGAAAAGACAACCATAAAAATCATACAAGTAAAATCTCAGTCTTACTAAAATAAGCAACACACACACACACACACACACACACACACACACACACACACACACACACACACACACACACACACACACACACACACACACACACACACACACACACACACACACACACACACACACACACACACACACACACACACACTGTATATACATATTTGTTATCAATGGATGTGAACCCTTTAAATTAATATTACAACGAAGATGGCATGGAATGCATGTGGTAGAAAGAAGATAGTATTTTAACGGAACCTTCCACTGCGTCTCAAGAGGAAAGTGTTTGACCGGTGAATCCTGCCTGTGCTTTCATATGGATGTGAAATAACGTAAATAATGTAACGTTAAGTGAGAATGACATGAAACTGATATCCAAATCAGACCTTACTCTAACATTATATATTCACAAATGTCCATTAAATTTCTGTGGGGACTTAACCTTAAGTTAGTTAGGTCATACCTAAACCTGGCGTTACTCACATCCAGACCCAGAAAAGGGCTTTTACGGGGCTTGGATGGGTGTAACGCAACAATTAAGCATGAGTTAACTAACATTGTGCTATTTACCGTTTCTCTCCTCTCTTTCTTAACTTGAGTTAAACACCTATTTCAGGATTTGTATCAGAGTAACCAAAACATACTTCACACAATGTTATGCTACAATAACATTGTCTGTGCTAATAAGATGTACCATAGTTTGGATTTTTTTTTGCATATACCCCTTTCTCTAAAAATAATGTAGTATTGTTAAAAAAATAATAATAATAAAAAAAAATATATATATATATAAAATATATATTAAAAAGGTAGTACTAGGGGTGTGGATATCAAATGTAATGGGACGCTACTCTCTAATAGCATCACCGTTTAACCACTGAACCAAGTTGGTATAAAATAGTGTGTGTAGGACAAGATCACTGCCATTGGAAATATTTAATTAGTGCTTTTTATACTTCTGGCTAGACCATCCAATCCATCCTTTGGTACGCCACTTTTGGGGGATATGCAAGCATGACTATCCAGTTTTCCTACTCCCTTGTTTTTACCATAGCACTATTCAGCATTAGCAATATTAATACAGATCTTAATACAGATACACAACTTACACTTTTGTTGTTTTTAATTCTGGGGGTGTTGGTATAGCTGTGGTAAAGACTCACTCAACTTTCACAGGACACACAGTATGAGAAAATAAAAATCTCTCCACAATAATTTAGTTGCAAAAATCTGCCCTATATAGGCTAAATGTTTCAGGAGCTTGCTGCTCCCTTCGTCTGATAACCTGCACATTGCAAATGGAGCAGTAAGCTCTTGAAACATTGTTCTTGTGTGCTATTTACTTTTTATTTTTCATACCATTCAGTATTAGGCATTAATGCCAGTCAACTCAATAGCCCCATTTTACCCACCTCTGAGATTTCTTTTGCACATCTGCATTAAGGTTTGACAAAAATGCACAGCTCGTTATATAAACGTATACCTCATACAATCAAAAAGCATTGAAAACTTCATGCGTTTGATGAGTGCTTTATATATAAGCTGCTAAGTGCGACTGATGCTTTAAACCATATATTGACTCAATTATTCAAATTTATTTCTTTATATAACTACTGCCAAAAGGTTTTATGTCTTGTGTTACTGTATATAAGGTAAAAAAAAAAAAATGCTAGATCATTTAATTATGCAACCACATGTTGTTCTGATATTTCTAAACAACTAGTCTTTCTGCAGAAAATACTAGTACTTATTAGCATAAAAAATATACTATGGTCATAGCGTCTACTTATATTGTGGGAAATATGTGTAAAAATAAACACATGGTAATATTGAAAAGCAGAAAATGAGAAATGTGGCAAAGCAGAGAGAGTTGCTAAAGCAAATCTGCAAGGAGGAAGTGGTGGGAGGAAAGCTAACATTTATGTCACTCCTCCCCCAAGAGCCAGTCATGCAACTACACATACACATTCAGTACTGACAATTGTGCTCATAGCAACCAGAAGCTGTATTCTGAAATCTCCATTGGGCACATAAAATGAAACAGACAAATAAGGTTAGGAATTAAGTCGGGATTCCTTACCAAAAAAAAAGGCAATTACCAAAGCAGATTTTCCAAGGTAATAGAATTTGGTTCTGGGAAATAAGAGTATGACTTTTGCATAGCAAAATTACAGAATAAGGTCTTTAAAATATGCATGTGCACCATGGCTAATCCTCATGCAAATGTAGTTACCATGGAAAAAAGCTCCACAGTATGTTTATTTTGAGCATTTAAAAAACAGAAGGGGTATAGCAGTAGGGATTTTGCATTACATAAGAAATTAGAAGCATAGTAGCAAATATACATTCAAGAGAAAGAAGTACTGTATGTGGTACAGCCAATTTGTAATTTCAAGGAATTGTTCACGTTCAGATCCTCTGCATTTTTCTCTGGAATTAAAAATGAAATATATTCATGTTTGAACAGCACAAGCTTCTGAACTTTAGTGAAAATATGTATTACAATATGTTTGCATATCTGCTTTATAATGAAAAGTTTACACAACAAATATGGCAAAAAAATTTTTTTAGGAAGGATCTAAAATGTAATTGAATTACTCTTTTCATGTCATAATTGAGAAGAACATTTTGTTAAATGTATATTTGCCAAACTAAAAAGGCACAATTCATCTGCCCTTTCTCTCATTCCACAAAGATCCCTCTGCTCTTGATGAAGCACATCCCTAAAATAACACTTTAATCTTCTCTGAATAGGGTAAAAAAAACAGTGCTTTGAAAGATACCTAAAGGTACTTCACTAGTAAAATAATTGTGAAAGTCATATCGAAGGGCAAATCACCCTCACTCATAGGGACTGGAGCTATGGCTTAGGGGGTGGGGGAGGTGGAAAGGATGCTGCAGCCACCCTTTGAGTTTATACATTTTTACATGATGGTAATGTATGCATGTTACTTATTTAGTATGTACAGCACCCCCACCAAAAAAAAACGTAGTTCCTGCACTCCTGCCCTCACCATCATCTTACTGTATTAAAAGAAAACAGGAACTATGCCTCTGTGAGCAGTACCGTCGTCTGAAAAAAAAACATGTAAATATAGCACAGCCCAGCTACAGGAAACGGTCTACCTTTCTCTGTACATCTGTGAGTGTGTGGGAGGAAGTGTCCTTTCCCCCTCCATGCCCTTCACTTGTGTCCTGTTGCTTCACAGAGCGCTCTCCATAGTGCTGAAATCAATTCCAAGCTGCACAGCACGTAACTAGTGACGCCACTACTCCCCCATCTGTTTATCCATCAATGTCCTTAGCTCACTAAGGGCACATACTCATCACATGTTTATCAAGCGTATTTTCCATATTACACTTAATTCAGATTTCCCTCTTAACAGAGTGTCAAGTTTTAAAAATCCGTTTCCAGAGCATACAAAATACATCTGCACTTTTTAAACGTGTGCCTTCTACCTTACATCTAGCTTTTACACTGACACCCATACAGTAGCTTTAGCAAGTTATTGCCACAATATATTTCGTACTGTAAATGCATAAACAACGCACTGTCAATGCACTTACGGTCTAATAAGCAATACATCCTTCTGTGTTACTCTTCCTTTACAGACAATTTTGCAATCCATTTTAATGTAGCTGGGAGGGCAGAGCATTCTGTTTGCACTCAGCTCTTCCATGCTCTGCCTATGTCTGATTGAAGCTCTCAATTTGTGTGTGCGCATCACTATGCATAACTAAGGTCTGCGAGAAGCAGCAACGGAAAGCCCGTTGTGTTGTGTTTAATGGTGCTAGAGTGGGGTTTCTTTACCTTTCCCGATTCCCTGCTTTGCCGGCTGAGCTGTGCTGCTATCTGCAGATCTCTCCTCTTTCGGGTCCCATGACTCTGAGCCTCCCCAGCCTCAGACACCAAGTATTATTCCCCCAGTCCAGGAGCCGCGTCCCCGTGCCTGCGCACTGAGATACAGGCCGGCTCCAGCGTAGGAGGAGCAGCAGCAGCAGATACACTTTTGTGCTCTCAACACTATCGGTCCCGGCATGATGTGCAGCTCAAAACATCACACATCCACAGCCACGGGGGCTGGGGTGCGTGGGGTGCTACCAGCCCCCATCCCTGAGTATATATATATTATTATTATGATGATGTATATATGTTACTGATTATGTATATACAGCACCCCTACCCCCAAATAATTGTTTCAGCATTACTGTCTACAGAATACAGTAGCTGTGGCTCAACTCTAAGCACATACCACAGAATGTTATTTTTTATTTGCATGTGCACTGATTTACTTGGAAATAAACTTCATGGCAGTACTAACTATTTCATAATTGTTGTGAATACTGCAGGCGGAAATGGGCATCCATCACGTAAAAAATAATAATCGCATTTCAATTCCTTGAAATGTATTTACAACCGTTTTGTAATTCTAAATCCACGACACACTTCAGAAGAATGCTTGTCACTTTCATGCTAAACACAGAAATAGAATGTCATAGTTCACGTAATAGGTTACTAAGAATGAATTACTCCAGTATGAGGGGCACCACCCCACTGTCTATATTTCAAACGAAATGCTAATCAGCCAATCCGGGTCATCCCAATTGCGGAGTGGGACATTTGGTCATGGCCGTCCTGCCACGATAACGTCCCCGCCAGCTTTTGCCTCAGTGGGGCCTTCCGCCACAGCCGACCACCTGCTGGAGCCTGCACCTTCGGCCGCTTCTACAACAAGGTAACTTTTAGGGGGTTAACTGTAGGGGTTTTATCAGTTAGGGTAAGGGTTTAGGGTAAAGGGTTTTAGTGTGAGGGGTTAAGGATTTTAGGGTAGGTGGTAGTGTTACTATAAGGGGTTAACATCGGGGGATTTAAGATAAGGGCTAAGGTTAGTGACTTACTGTACCTATGAGGCCATGACCAAATATCCTAGACTGTCCCCATTGCTTTTTGAAGGTGCTGACTCACATACATAGACTAAGATGGATTTTGTTTCTATGCATTACCTCTACTTTTGTTATTTTTGTCATGTGGATCATCTGTTTCAATGGAAAATCCCATACTATTTCCAGTTTTGGAGGTATATTGATTTTAAAAGAGTTTTGTAGGGTCCCTTAAAAATGGGCAGTACTAGATTATCTAAAAATGTCTTTGTAGCTCAGCCTGTGTGGGGTTTGTAATTTGACTTTAATTACACCAGCACAAGTTTAAACTAAAACCCCTAAAAGAAATCATAGCAATGATTAAAACAAAGGCGGCAATACCCGTAAACACAGAAGCCAGGACACTATCAAAGAATAATCCCACAAACAGACAAACTTCTTCCATAAAAAGTAACCATTTATTCCATATTACTGAAATATGATTGGGGCCGAGGTCCTCAGAAACAAAGTGTTATAATAAAAATAACAAATGTATTCAAATGCAATTTATAAAAACATACACGTGTTCCACCTGAACCTTGGTACAGCTAAACCATATATATGGCAAACAAGCCTCTAGAAATCCCTTAGAAGTTCAATGTTCAGAATAATAGAAAAATGTGGAGTGGAAAAAACAGGGTACATTTGTCACCGGAGACCAGGACTAATACCAGTAATAAATATCGCCAGACAGAAACACAAGAGTTTATAAAATGTATTTATTGGAAAAGAATATCCACACCAATACATATACACAATACACATACCCAACTGGGGAAACAGGGGATATCCTGCAGGCCAAAGTTGCAGGGACCTCCTTGCAGAGATATCGCCTGTTTCCCCTTCCTTGTAATGTCCTCAGGGCTCCAGGCCTGACACCAGCACAGGAGTGGACACTGCAGCTTCTCTCTGGCTCTGAACTGAGCTGTACAGCTCAAAAGCTAGCTAGGGGTCTCCCTCCCCACATGTTTATACCCTTAACCCACCAGGTTGCAACATTTAGGGCCAGGTACTGGCTAGGTGCACAGGCCCTGATTGGTGGGTAGGAATGCAACACTACCAAGAGCAACATAAAAGAGTAACATGGAAAGGTTGCATACTGTACAATGTTTGCAACTTTCCAACTGAAACACAGTTAACCCCTGGTCCCTGAACTGCTGGAATTAGGCAAAATACATAACATACACAGGGCTTGACAAATTACCAAAAAGCTACTCGCCACCTTGCCCCACTCCCAATTAAAAAAAAAATGGAATAAATTCCTAATAAGAACTAATAACAACATTCGTTTTTGATAACATTGTTTTTTATTGTATTACATTTATACTTTACTACAATTAGTCCTGGTTACATAGTAGATGAGGTTGGAAAAAGACATGCGTACCTCAAGTTCAACCTATGCTAAATTTAGACGACAGATACTTTATCCTATATCCGTACTTACAGTATATTGATCCAGAGGAAGGCAAACAAAAAGCCCCAATGACACATTATCCAATGATATCTCTAAAGGGGAAGCATTAATTCATTCCTATGTCCAAGAATTGGCAATCGGATTTCTCCCTGGATCAATATCCTTCTCATATTTACCTATTTATCATATCCCCTCTTAGACGCCTCTTTTCTAATGTAAATGAATCTAATTTAGCTAGCCTCTCCTAATTGAAATACATTTATTATATTAAAATGTATGAATGACAATGGGATGCTAAGTGACGTCACAACGTCAAGTTGCCATGACATGGTTACACTCGGAGGGCTGTATCAATTCAGAGCTGGAGGTTTTGCACCCAGAAGGGGAATCCAAGTGGCATTTAGGAAGATCCCTTTTTGTTTCATAAAGCAGGTGAAGGTTGCATTTCAGTAAAACCAAAGCAACCGGGACAATTTAAAAAAAAAATTCTTAATTTATATTTAGTTTGGTGTCAACCCCCCTAGGTCTTTCCTGCACTTGGATCGATGAAAATTGTGCAAAGAGCCAGGGCATAAAGCGAATTGGGGTGTGATCCACTGCAGTGGTTCCGTCTGTGCTCCACCCTCTCTCCGGCTCTCACACATAAACAAGCACATTCAAGACTATTTCTGAATGTGGAAAGCTGCAGAGACCTTCTGATCGCAAAATGTGGGGATGGAAGGCACAAAGTTTGACTCGCCGCCCTCCACCTTCCTGCCTGGAGCAGCATGAAGAGCCCGCTGAAAGCTGTGCCAACAAAGGAAAAAGTGGCAGCCTATGCCTGTCCAACTCCCATACCAGGATCCTCACCTCCTTGCACCAGATAAGCCTTGGTGGTCTAGATGTAAGGAATCGGGGAACACGTCCTTTGCGGCGTGTTCCCTCCTTACCTGCTGCTGCTTCCGCCGCGACCACTGTTCCTGCCCATGCACGCTCCCCCACAGTTCTTCTAGCTGTCGCACGGAACCTGGTCCTGCCTCCCGCACGCGTCGCGCGTCTCTCCCACGTCGCGCGCATACGCGATGATGTGCAATGATCCCCAGCTGTGTGACAAGTCTCTCTTCCCTGCTTTGTTGCCTGCAGCCTATCCCAGCTCTGCTGGGGCCATGCCTCTGCTCCGCCTTATGTGCCCATTGGCCTGTCCTGCCTTTAAATATTTCCTGCTTCTCCTATGCTTTGCTCAGCATAATCCTATGTAGCCTCGTGAAGCTCACTTCATTTGTGCAGTGCTCTCTCCTTTGCAGTTAACCTCTTGTGTACCGACTCGGCTTGTTTGTGGACCCTTCTGGATTTTGGACTTTGGCATACCCTCGACTACGGCGATCTCTCCTACCCTTGAACACGGCATACGGACTCGGACTACGCTGCTCTCTCCAATCCCAGACCATGGTTTACGGACCCTTACTATCCTGTCTTCTCCAATCCCGGAACTCGGCAAGTATACCGCATCTTCTACACTCTCCAATCCAGACCCAGCTACGCTAATCTATCCGCCTTCCAGGCATGCCTCCGCTGCTGTGGATGTGTGGTGTAATACCTTCCCACCTCAGTGCCAGGGTCTTGTCTTGTTTGTGGGCTGTGCAAGCATTACAGTATGCTGAGACCAACAAACATAGACCCCCCTGATGTGGGCCCAACCCTGTCCTCCATTTCTGAGCAGTTCCAGTACTGGAGAAACCAAATCACCTCCTTGGCCCAGAAACTTGACGCTATTTCGCTCCATCAGTCGCAGTCTCGCATTCTCAGACCTTTGACCTTGTCCTCCCCTAAGCCGGAGCCCAATGTACCTCTGGAGCCACCTCTCCCCACTCCCAATCGCTATGCTGGTGACCCACATGGGTGTCGTGGATTCTTAAACCAATGTGATATTCAATTTGAATTAACTCCTTCTCGCTTCTCTTCTGACAGAGCTAAAGTGGCTTATATTATTGCACTCTTGACTGGCGATGCATTGTCCTGGGCTTCCCCCATCTGGGAACTGAGACCCGAACTTACACAAGATTTCTCTAAGTTCAAGAAAGAATTCAAGCAGGTGTTTGATACCCCTGGTCAGTCATAAAGTTACTGCTGCATCTTTTTTGTTTCATATTTCCCAGGGCCACAGATCTGTTGCTAAGTATGCCCTGGAATTCCGGACCATCGCTGTGGAGACGGGCTGGAAAGATGAGGCTTTATCTACAGCCTTCTGGCAAGGACTTTCGGAGACTCTGAAGAAAGAGTTAGCGGCTCAGGAGAGACCCTCCGCACTAGAGGACCTGATAGTTGTATGTATTTGGGTGGATCAACGCCATCAGGAAAGGCGGCTTGAACACCATCATGCTCGCTCTCTCACTCCTATGCCTTCTATCCGCAGTTCTGCTCCCACCATTCTCCAAGCTCTTGAGGCCCCAGAACCCATGCAGTGTCAGGAATCGGCGTTCTCCGCGCTCCCCACACAGAGCACTCACTTCCCTCGGCGATTCCTCTGCTCAGCGCCAGGGGCGCCCACGCCCTCCAGCGTGCACACCTGCATCATCCACTGGCTCCGTCCACATGCGTACACGCGTTACGGAGCGCGCTCAGTCTGCACACTCCTCTTCCTGTCCCCCGGACCTCAGGCTCCGCCCCCGCAAGCCGCATGGGCATACTCAGGTTACCAACAAGTCTCACCTGGCCTGTTATGTCTGCACCAATCTGCAGTGTCTCCCTGTAGGTCTTCCTGTCCCGCCTCCGTTCCTAATTGAACCTTCCTGCTTTATCTAGCTCCTCTCTGCTCTCAGTCTTTGCTCGACATAGTCTCTGCATGGAAGTACTTAAGGATTCTCTTAGTGTTTTCACAGGTTCTGACGCGGCTTGTACGACTACCCCCTCTGGCTCTCGATCTCGGCACTCCTTGGACAACGCTCACTCTGATACCCCTCGAACCCGGCTTGGACTACGACTACGGAACTTCTTTAACCGGTACCGGCAAGTATTGCTACTGTAGCAAACACCACCTGACCTGGCAACGCCTAATTCACCACACTCCGGACACGCTCCTTCTGCTGTGGGTGGGTGTTCCTATACGTCCCCACCTCAGCATAAGGGACGGGTCTGGTCTGCGGGCAGCACCGGCGTAACATTATGTCGAGCCCACAAGACGCAGACCAGACTGACATGGCCTTCATGATGACGGCCATGTATCAACAAGTCCAGGCCCTAACGGACCAAATGGCTCTTCTCACTCAACAGGTACAAGACATTTCATTTCAGGCACCACCTGTTGCCGCACCGCCACTGTCGCCAGAACCAGTATCCGCTGCGACCTCGGGCCTGAAGATTCCGGCACCTAAACTGTATGCGGGGGATCCGCACGCCTGCCGTGGTTTCCTCAATCAATGCGAGATCCAGTTTGAGATGGCTCTGCAGCAGTATTCCACTGGTCGCAAGAAAGTGGCGTATGTTTTCAGCCTGCTTACAGGGAAAGTGCTGGCATGGGCCTCCCCAATTTGGGAACTACGTCCCGATATCACCCGCGACTACGCAGCCTTTAGACGAGACTTTCGACAGGTCTTCGATACCCGCGCACGCCAAGAAACTGCCTCTGACTCTTTGCTTGAACTTTCTCAGGGACGTCGTTCCGTGGCCCAGTACGCCTTGGAGTTCAGGACCATAGCAGCTGAGACACGATGGGGCCAGGAGGCTTTGGTCTCAGTCTTCTGGCGAGGCTTAACAGATTCCATGAAGGACGAGCTCGCCTCACAACCCAGGCCAGGGCTTCTGGAGGAACTCATCTCCCATGCCAATCGAGTGGATCAGCGCCTTCAGGTACGCCGCCTCCAGCATTTCTCTCTCGGGTCCTACCTTCCGCACCTCCACTGCGACATTTATCGACTCCGGCGCGGGAGGAAATTTCATGGACCAAACCTTCTCTAAACAGAACCAGATTCCACTAGTTAGGAAGAAGTCTCCCGTTGCCTTGGTTGGGATCGACAACCGTCCGCTCACCCCAGCATACATTGCCTTGGAGACTTGCCCCATCACCCTTTCCTCTCACTCCCACGAGGAGACCTTGGCCTTTGATGTAATCCACGCTCCCGGAACTCCAGTCACTCTCGGCTTACCTTGGTTGCAGAAGCTCAATCCTCTCATCAATTGGACATCCCAAGACGCTATTACTTGGAGGTCAAGGTCAGAGGAGCCATCTCCACCAGCCATACTTCCGCCTCGACTGCTGGCCAATACCTCTGTTCCTGAGGTTATTCTACCTTCTGTTTACCACCAATTCCGGGACGTTTTCAATAAGGTACAGTCAGACCTTCTGCCGCCACACAGGACTTACGATTGTCCGATCGATCTGGTTCCAGGTTACTCCCTACCCAAGTCCAAGACCTACTCCTTGTCGTTACCAGAATCTCATGCTATGGGTAAATATATCTAGGAGAATCTCAAGAAAGGCTTTATTCATCACTCCAATTCTCCAGCAGGGGCTGGGTTTTTCTTCGTCAAGAAAAAGGACGGGTCCTTGAGGCCTTGTATCGATTACAGGGGTTTGAACCGCATAACTGTTAAAAACCGTTACCCCCTCCCCCTTATTACCGATCTGTTCGATAAATTACAGGGGGCCAAGATTTATTCCAAGTTGGATCTACGTGGTGCCTATAACCTGATGCGCATCAGGAAGGGGGATGAATGGAAGACGGCCTTCAACACGCGTAGCGGACACTACGAGTATCTTGTAATGCCCTTCGGCTTATGTAATGCTCCCGCTGTCTTCCAGGATTTCATCAACGACGTCTTTCGTAAGGTACTCAATCTTTTTGTTATAGTATACTTGGATGATATCCTGATTTTTTCCAAAGATCTCCAGGACCATATAAGCCATACCTCCTACGTAATTTCCCGTCTCCGTGAACACCATTTGTACGCCAAACTGGAGAAGTGCACCTTTCATCAGACATCTACTCCGTTCCTGGGGTACATCATTTCCGATGAAGGTTTTATGATGGATGCCGGTAAATTTCAAGCAGTCACTGAATGGCCAAGACCCAATTCTCTCAAGACCATACAACGTTTTTTAGGGTTCGCTAATTACTATCGTAAGTTTATACAGATTTTTTCTACCATCGTGGCACCTCTCACTACACTCACCAAAAATGGAGCTGATCCTTCTGCTTGGTCATATCAGGCCATCTCCACCTTCGAGACACTCAAGGAAGCTTTTTATCCGCACCTATTCTCCGTCATCCCAACATTGAACTTCCCTTCGTCCTGGAGGTTGACGCTTCTGATTGTGGCGCTGGAGCCGTTCTTTCTCAGAGACCCACGCCTCAAGATAAGTTACATCCCTGTGCATATTTTTCCAAGAAATTCTCATCTGCCGAGAGGAACTATGACGTGGGTAACAGGGAACTTCTGGCCGTGAAGATGGCTCTTCAAGAGTGGAGACACCTGCTGGAGGGGTCGAGAGAGCCGTTTACTATTCTGACGGACCACAAGAACCTTCTTTACATAGAAAATGCTCGACGCCTTGGTCCACGACAGGCTCGTTGGGCTCTTTTTTTTTCTCGATTCGACTTTCACCTTTCCTATATCCCCGGGACCAAGAACGTAAAGGCAGACGCACTCTCCCGAATACATTCTTCAGAAGAGAGACCAGAGGAATCTTTGGAGACCATCCTTCCATAAGAGAAGATTCTCGCCACGTCTACTTTCAAGAATCTTGACAAGATTTTGCACTCCCAGAGACGCATTCCCAAGGACTTGGTCGTTCCCGACAACAAACTCTTCGTACCTTCCAAATTTGTTCCAGAGGTCCTGTCTTGCGGTCACTCCTCTAAATCTGTAGGTCATCCAGGTTTTAAGAAGACAACTGATCTCATTCGTCGGAATTTCTGGTGGCCAAGGATGTCTCAAGATATTCGGGAATTTACCCGCGCCTGTCCCACGTGCACTCAAAGCAAGACTCTCTGTCAAAAGCCTCAAGGTTTTCTGTTACCTCTTCCAGTTCCTGACCGCCCCTGGTCCCACATTTCGATGGACTTCATTGTGGAGTTGCCCAGGTCCAGAGGAATGAACACTATCTTGGTGGTCGTGGACAGGTTCTCAAAGATTTCCCATTTTATTCCCATTTTATTCCACTTAAGGGATTACCCTCATCCCCCGCCCTTGCTGATATCTTTCTGGATTCATGGGATTCCTTCGTCCATTGTTTCTGGCAGAGGTTCTCAATTTGTATCCAAATTTTGGAGATCTTTCACCAAGAGATTGGGCATCTCTTCTTCTTTCTCTTCTGCCTATCATCCACAGTCCAATGGACAAACAGAGAGAATCAATCAATCCCTGGAGAAATACCTGAGATGTTTCATATCCGATTCCCATGATGATTGGGCTCAACTCATTCCTTGGTCAGAGTACGCTGTCAATTCTGCTAAAAATGAAGCCACCCAGGAGTCGCCCTTCTTTATAAATTATGGGTTCCACCCCCCCTGCCTACCCATCTCCAACATCCCTTCTGGAGTTCCAGCCATAGATGAATGCATTACTGCCCTCCAAACCGCATGTTCTAGGATTCAGTCTACCTTTCTCGACTCCTCCTGCAGATCAAAACTACAGGCTGATCGTCGTCGTCGTTTGGCACCCAGTTACAAGCCAGGGGATTTGGTATGGCTCTCCTCTAAGAATATCCGCCTCAAAGTACCATCTCCAAAATTGGCACCTAAGTTCCTGGGTCCCTTCCCTATTAGTGAACAAATCAATCCTGTGGCATTCCGGCTCCAACTACCACACAGTATGAAGATTCCTAATGTCTTTCATGTGTCCCTCTTAAAACCATTAATCACCAGTCACTTCTTTCTGGATCGGACTCGTAAACCGGACCCCATTACTGTCCAAAATAACGAGGAATACGAAGTTCACTCTCTTTTGGACTCGCCTATCCAGGGGCCAACTCCAGTTCTTGGTGCAGTGGAAGGGCTTTTGGCCCTGAAGAGAGATCCTGGGTACCTTTAAAGGACATTCATGCCCCGGCCCTTCTTAAGTCCTTCAGGAAAAAGTTTCCAGAGAAACCGTTCATGGACCGTCCTGAGGCCGTTCCTGAAGAGGGGGGTACTGTCAGGAATCGGCGTTCTCCATGCTCCCCACACAGAGCACTCACTTCCCTCGGCAATTCCTCTGCTCAGCGCCGGGCGCGCCCACACCCTCCCGCGCGCACACCTGCACCATCCACTGGCGTGGTCCACACGCGTTACGGAGCGCGCTCAGTCTGCACACTCTTCTTCCCGTCCCCTGGACCTCAGGCTCCGCCCCCCGCAAGCCGCACGGGCATACTCAGGTTACCAACAAGTCTCACCTGGCCTGTTATGCCTGCACCAATCTGCAGTGTCTCCCTGTAGCTCTTCCTGTCCTGCCTCCGTTCCTAATTGGACCTTCCTGCTTTATCTAGCTCCTCTCTGCTCTCAGTCTTTGCTCGACATAGTCTCTGCATGGAAGTACTTAAGGATTCTCTTAGTGTTTTCACAGGTTCTGACACGGCTTGTACGACTACCCCCTCTGGCTCTCGATCTCAGCACTCCTTGGACAACGCTCACTCTGATACCCCTCGAACCCGGCTTGGACTACGACTACGGAACTTCTTTAACCGGTACCGGCAAGTATTGCTAGCAAACACCACCTGGCCTGGCAACGCCTAATTCACCACACTCCGGACATGCTCCTTCTGCTGCTGGTGTGTGTTCCTATACGTCTCCACCTCAGTATAAGGGACGGGTCTGGTCTGTGGGCAGCACCGGCGTAACAGGAAGTCATCAACTCTTCTATTCTGAGAAACAACGTCGAAGAATGAGGGCTTGTGTTTCTACTGCAGTCTACCTGGACATCTGGTGCGACGCTATCCTACGGAGCCAGGAAATACCAACACCCAATGAGGTATGGGGGAATCTCATTGGGTACTATTTCTTCTACTCCCCGTACTAAGGGAAGACTACTGAAAAGGATAATGTTTCTGATCTTCCTCGAGGGTCCTGACTTCTGGGTATCCACGTCAGCTTTTGTGGACTCCGGGACTGGAGGAAACTTTGTGGACCAGGATTTCGCCAACATGCGCAACATCCCTATGATACAAAAGCCCGTACCTGTTGGTCTTGAGGCCATTGATGGAAGACCTCTCCAGCCAGTCTTCATTACTTTGGAGACGGTTCTTCTTTCCCTCTCCATGAAGGATGGCCATAAAGAGAAAATTTTCTTGGACGTAATTCACTCCCCTGCGGTGCAGGTAATCCTGGGTCGACCTTGGCTCCAACGCCACAATCCCCAGATAGACTGGACTGATATCAAGCCTATACAGTGGGGTCCAGTCACTAAGAGTCCTTCTACACACCCAGTACAAGTCGTTGCCGGCCTAGAGACCACAAAACCTGCTAACCCTTCTCTTCCTATAATATATTCAGAGTTTCTTGACGTGTTTGATAAGGTTCGCTCTGAGGTTCTGCCCCCTCATTGTCCCTTTGACTGCCCTATTGATCTTTTGCCTGGTGCCATCCTTCCCAAAGCTAGGTCTTATCCTTATCACTCCCGGAGACTAAGGCCATGTCTGATTATATTCAAGACAATTTAAAGAAGGGCTTTATAAGGAATTCCACTTCCCCTATCGGTGCAGGGCTCTTTTTCGTTAAGAAGAAGGATGGGTCACTTCACCCGTTTATTGATTACAGAGGTTTGAACAAGATTACTCGGAAGAATCGCTATCTTTTGCCCCTTATTTCCGAAACGGCCATTACGAGTATTTAGCTATGCCCTTTGGACTTGTAATACACCTGCAGGTTTTCCAGGAGTTCGTGAATGAGATCTTTCGTGATGTCCTTAACATGTTCATCATTGTATACCTTGATGACATTCTCATTTATTATAAGTCCCTCCCGGAACATATTCAGCACACTAAGTTAGTTCTCTCTCGCCTCTGCAAGAACCATCTCTATGCCAAGATGGAAACACGTATGTTCCACCAGACCTCTACTTCGTTCCTAGGGTACATTATTTCTGATAAAGGGTTCACGATGGATCCTGATAAACTTAAAGCCATTGTGACAGGGTAAATAAACGTCACCAGCCATATGCCTGGCAGACCTATGTGTAGGTCTGCAATGCAGCTGTGAGGAGGGTAACTTTCAGCTGAGTTAATTAGTCTGAGCCCAGCTGCCTCATCAAGGTGTTTTAAAACCCCCAGGCTGTACACACATGCAGGCTAGCTGGCCAGGAGACAGGAGTGAAATGCTGAAGTAAGATTACTGCTGCAAGGTCTGTTTTCAAAGTACATGTTTGATGAACCGTCTGTGTCCTGCATGCTGAAAAGAAGCTGTCTTGTTTTTCTATGCTGAAGAGAAGATATTTTGTTTTTGTATGCTGACAAGAAGCTGTTTTGTTTTTGTGTGCTGTAATTTTTAAGGCTCAATAAAAAAGCCTTATCAAGAAAACCTGCGTGAGGTAGCACTGAGCTCTGTCGGTGTTTCATGTTCTGTCTCTGGTTTTAAATATATATTGCCATGCTCAGTAGCACTCCTCTTTGACACCTATATGCATATATATATATATATATATATATATATATATATATATATTGCGGTTATTTTGGGGGTTCAATATGAGCTTATAGGGGTCCTGTATGTTTTGTGGTTGCATGTACCCTGCAACATATGGTGTCAGAAGTGCCGAGATGTTGAGAGGCTCCTGCAGCAGAAGGGCCACACACATTATCTGTTTGGCTCTTTAAATTAATTCCTGTAATAGCTGGGTATTTGCGTATCTGGGCCGCTAGTGGCTCCATACATAATGCAAACATGAGGGGCGACAGTGGGCATCCCTGCCTTGTGCCACTTTTCATTTTAAAGGGCTCTGAGGGAAACCGCTGGTGTGTCAACCTGGCGGATTGGCCAGCATATAAGGAAATGATTGCATTTGTAAATTTTTCACTGAAACCAAATGCTCCAAGCGGGGTCTTTAGATATGGCCAGTCAATCCTGTCAAAAGCTTTTTCTGCATCTAGACTTAGTACCATAACCTTTATAGAATTTGCATTGGCTATCTCTATCAGATCAATAATTCAATGTGTTTTATCTGCTGCTTGTCGATCCTTTATAAATCCAACTTGATCTGGGTAGATTAGTTTAGGCAGGATACATTTTAATGTCCGTGTTTATTAGGGAGATTGGTCTATAACTTTTATAGTCTAAAGGATCTTTCCCCTGTTTACAGTTTAAAGAGATGGACGCTTGGAGCATGTGTTCCGGGAAAGGGGTCCCAGTCAATACCGTATTTAACATTCGGAGGAGGCATGGGGCCAGCTGTTGACTAAATGTTTTATAATACAGGTTCAAGCAATCATCCCGACTGGGGCTTTAGAGGGTTTTAGGTTCTAAATCACCTGTGTGAGTTCTTCCATTGTGAAATTTTCCCCCAATATTTCTCTCTCCAAACTGCTCAGTCATGGTAGTTTTGAGCTTGTCAGGGACTCCCTCAAAGCTCGTTTTGTGCTAAAATCATGTGCCACTTTCTGTCCGTTATATAGATTTTCATTAAAAAAAATTGAATTCGCTACTTACTGTTTTGGCTATTTCTGGTATTTTCAAAATAGATTAATTAAGTTTCCAGTTTGCTCCTGGTCTGTCCAGGCCAATTTAGGTGCAACTTAGCTCAATTGGCGCATGATCTGACCATGAAATATCATGGGTCCCAGCATGGGAGATCTGTGGGACCAGTCTACTTGATATGAAGAAGTAATCGATTCTACTTAAGAAGAGTGGGGGTGCGAGAAAAAGGTGTAAACCCTTTCAGTATGGTGACGTTCCATCCAGATTTCTACTAAGTTATTATCCCTCAGGCCTTTGACTAGAGTGGGCGGATTGTCTCTATTGTTAGCTCTACACGGGCCTGACCTGTCCAGCTTGGGATTCAGTGCTATGTTAGAGTCGCCAGCAATTATTAACAAACCTTTTGCTATCTTGTTTAGTGTGTTAAAAATGGAAGTAAAGAAAGCAGGGTCCTGTTCACAGGGGGCATAGACAGTGGCTATTGCTACAGGTTGGCTGTTAACCGTACCCCACAAAATAAGGTATCTTCCCTCTTTATCTTTTTTTAATTAATTCTGATATAAATGGGAATCTATTGTGTATTAGAATTGCTACACCTCTTTTTTTCTCCATAGCGGAGGACACGAAAAACTGATGGAATTGTTTATCCATATATTTAGGACAAATGGGTCTCCTGTTGCATATAGAAAAACAAAAAGAACGATTCCTGTGCTCCTACCAATTAGGCTAAGATAAAATAATATTCTCATGAAAAAGGGTATTTGGTTAAACCTGTTGCATGACTATGGGCTCTATGCACAAAGCGGCGAAAAGTTTTTTATCGGCAAAAAATGCCTTTGGTATTTAGTAAGCGCCGATAATTTGGCCAAATTGACAATTTTTGTCCCCGATAATAAATTCCGATAAGCCACTTTTTGGCACTTTTCGGCACTTTTTTAAATCGGCTGTATTCTAGTAGCCCCGATTATGTTTTCGGTGGTTATCGGTGCTGATGGGCACTCCCGAAAAGACATTTTTTCGGCAATTTGTCCCACCAACTCAAAGTTGGCGGCTTGGTGGGGATAAGGATCGGCAAGGTTGGCGGGACGGCACTCAGAAAAAAAATTCATCTCAACATCTAGGGAGCCAATGGAGCGGACACTTATAACTTTATAGGATATTTAACGTGGTATTGCTCCAATTAAAACTGTACTTGTCATTACAGTGTCGATGTTATTCACGTCATCATGTCCCCATTTACGTTCATTATTGGCAGAACATCTTACTTGTCAATGTTATAATGTTTTGCGTCTCACATGACTGTTTGTGTTATGCCGTGTCAAGGGAAAGTGCTATAGTAAACTCTTAAAGGAACAGTTCACATCATCAGAAACATGTTACTGAAGTGTCATTGTTTAGAAGTCATGTTGTCAAACATTTGACACATAGCACCATTAATGTGTTTATTCATGTTGTTAAACATAATATAATGTTTGTAATGTTTAACGCATGATCCAAGTAAGATATAGCTGTTATTCGTAATGTTTACGTGTTTTTTTCACATTCCTCTTTTTATGACATCTGCAATAGCACAATCAATAACATTGCATGACTACATTTGACACCATGCAGTGTCATCATTTCATGTTAAGTGCTACACAGATGTTTAATCGGACAGAATATTACGAATATTTAGACCTAATCAATTGCTAATGTCCACATGCCTTTGAATGATGCATATGCACATTATAATTAGTTTATGTGACCATGTGACAATAGCATGCAAACTGCAACATGTTGAAACGTTGTTTGTAAACGTTTATTTCAAGGTATAATACAAATGACATTACTGAGTGTTGCGTACAAAAGTGGTATGTGCATTTAACATTACATAAGGACTTAGGGAAAAGTAGTATTATAAAGCTTAACGTCACATCGTAGTCTAATTAGAACATTGCATGATGTACACACACAATGAATCCGTATTATTTGTAATCTATACACTTTGCAAGTGCACAAGTGCTATATGTTAGTTTGACAGCTTGCACGTAATCAAGTCACGTGACATCATCACATTGGTATTTAAACGAGGCCAATGACCTGCGGGTTGACAGCTACAGACCAGAAGATGATACGATTGTTCATGAGAAGGTGCACAATTCTATTGGAGGAGAGGATAGCAGAGGGGGAGGATGTCACAGGGCCAGGAGAGGACAGAGACAGAGACAGGGACAGAGACAGGGACAGAGACAGGGACAGGGGAGAGGAATGGAGAGGGAGAGGGAGAGGACAAGGAGACGGGAGGAGAAGACAGAGGAGAGAAGTGGTGCCTCGTCCACGTGTGTACAGGGAGCGTACCATTTTAGATGGGATGAGTGAGGATGAGATCATCAGTCGTTATCGTTTGAGTTCAGCAGCAATCTTATCTCTTTATCAAGAGATACTCGGAGATTTAGAGAGTGTAACAGCCAGAGGTCGTGCAGTCCCTGGGATTGTTAAAATGCTGTGCTCATTACATTATCTTGCTTCAGCGTCATTTCAGACAACTGTGGGCATAGTGGGCGGGGTCTCGCAATCGGCATTCTCGCGGGCCTTTACCCAGTTTCTCTGTGCACTCAATAGACGCGCTAGGAGTTATATTCATTTTCCTACAGAACAGACAGAGTGGCTGGAAGTGAGAAATGGCTTTTATACCATAGCCGGGATACCATGTGTGATGGGTGCAATCGATTGCACCCATGTTGCCTTGATCCCGCCTAGTCAGCGTGAGCATGCTTACCGCAATCGTAAGCACTACCATTCCTTGAATGTACAGGTGGTATGCGATGCCACGATGAAGATTATGCATGTGGTAGCCAAATTCCCTGGTTCCAGTCACGATTCCTCTATCCTGAGAAACTCATCAGTTTTCCATGCTTTTGAACAAGGCTATTTTGGAGCTGGTTGGCTGGTGGGTGAGTACATATTATGAAGTGTTAACAAAGTACAATTGTGTTTTTGTTACATGTGGCCTGAAATAAGTTTTACACATTGTGTACTGTTTCTGCACTTGGATTATAGGTGACTCAGGATACGGAACTCGGCCTTGGCTTCTGACACCGGTGCCTAACCCGCTATCTGAAGCCGAGGACCGCTATAATGTAGCCCACATAGCGACATGATCGGTCATTGAGCGGACTTTTGGCCTCCTAAAATCACGCTTCAGGTGCTTAGATAGAACTGGTGGGGCACTACAATATAAGCCTGAGAAAGTGTCTGATATAGTAATAGCTTGCTGCATTCTGCACAATCTGGCACTCCGCCATAATATGGCTAGCGAAATACGTCAGGACTTGGAGGAGGAGCATCCCGTCAATGTACACTGGCGACACACTTTATTCGAGTTTGGCTAGTCCCACGAATTCGGGTATACCCGGGTGTATTGAGGTTTGTGACTGTTTTCTGCCCGAGTGCATTGAGTTATTTTCCAAGCAGGGATTGAAGCATTTTATTCCCGCTGGCTGCAATACTGCACAGTATATATATATATACTGCATTACAATTCATGAATTTATGCCATCTGGTAGACACGCGAAGCATTGCAGCCTATTAAATCCTAATCATTATCATTTAACAGATCAGCCGCCCATCAGCCAGGCATGAACCCAGGCTGGGAAGGCAAATGCAACGGGGCTTGTCAGAGGTGAGGAGCGGCGCATTCCAGGTATCTGCCAGGTACATACCGGGTATTTGCTCGAATAAAGTGTGTCGGTGCAGTAGCAGCTGACAGTGAGCAAACTGCCTGTGGTGTTGAGACACGTCGTAATGTGATCAACACATATTTTACATGTAAGCAACTACCTATATGTTCATAGTACTACATATATCTATTCATTTATGTTTCTGACAAATACATGTCTCCAAATATCATTCACATAGGAAACGGATGCATCTCCTACTCGCACCTTCCTCTTCTCGGCTGTGTGGACAATTACATGTGACACCGGTATGTGATACGTAAACAGGTTGGATACAAATTGTAACCACTAAACAGTTGTGTGTTTACCTCAGCAAAAAATGGCTCGCATATTTATATTGTCTGTCATAAGGTTTGTGGTTTAAGCATGAACTACCTTTACAATATGTTGCTAGCCAATACTTACTGCTATATTTGAAGATAGAAATGTTCACTAGGAGTGTCACGTTTGTGACAAAGATGTGTAGCATATTGTTTATTCGAGATCACATTGTTCAGATATGTTGTTGGTTTTTTGATCACATAGTTAAGTATCACAGATGTTGTTCACTAAGATGAATTAACATGTGATTGAAAGAAAATATGTTTGTATTATACATTTTATTTTTCACTCAGATTACTCCAATGACTAGTCATTGAATTTATGAGATGTAACATATGGAATAAGAGCTTCAAACATGGCGACAGGTATTGTGATAGGATGTGTAACCCATAAGTTGATGAAAATGTTGTGAGCTTGGCAATATGTTCTTCGTTTATTGTGTCCGTGTGCTTGTTTTTACTTCAATGTTATTGGATACTGTGTTCAAATGTTATTAACTACATTAGAACCTGTCATGTTTATGAGTGTACAACATAACATCATGCACATGAGCGATGGTAAGACTCAAAGCATGTTTTAATCCAAGAAATAATGTGCTAAACCTCCTAACCATTGCAATATATGTCATTAGTTTTTCTCTGTGTTCATCTTCATATTCCTGAACACCTTCTCACATGTATATGTACAATTGAAAGATGTGTGTTGATTTGGCGTACATATATTTTTGTTTGAAATGATTGCAACATTCCAAATTATTGTAGTCTCTATTAACAAATGTGAATTGCTTCGTAAACACAATGATAATCTTATGCACAACATGTTTATGTGATCAACTGTACTTATGAATGTTGATCCTCATCATTTATAACAAGTGTAAACGTCGTAACATTAATGACTTACAAATGTTGTTACGCACACATGGCATCACATTGTAATGTGCTTGTGTATTTTGTTATCATTGTTGTTGTAATGCATGTATTTGTTCACAAAACCATATTTGCATACATTATTGAGTACAAACATCATACCCTTCATTTAGCTATGTATGAGTTTAACGTGTAGTAATAACACTGAAATATTGTTACGGTTTGTCACATAAATCTCAAATGTTAAAGTGTTATGCATGTACTGCATACATAACATTAATGACCTAATGCATGTTATGTGTACACAACAATGTATTTCAATATATTTGAGCTTCGGAACATTTGTAACAAATGAAGATAATTCTTGTTATTGTGTACGTAGAAATCTATAATGTCTAACATGTTCTAACTTGTATGTATATGATATGCCAGATAACATAACAGATTACAATATATAGTAACTAATTGTGTTATAATAGTGATAATGTTGCTTTCACATATCACATGACATTACAATACGTATTATGTTATGAAATATTTAAGACATATGTAAATGTACTGTTATTGTTTATTGGGAATCTAAATTGTAATGTACATTTAGTGCTGACTTAACAAATACACCCAAGGCTACTTCAAATTTTTATTCATAATCACTGCAAAAGTGCTATAAAGCATTGATACAGATTTATTATCATTGATTGTGTACACGCGTCACAAGGAGGTAATATTAGCTTGCTTCCATCTCTAATCATACATTTGTCCCATGTATTCATAAGCGACATCTGTGAAATAAAGCCAAGACATTCGTTTGTAACATTGCACATTGATGTATGTTTCATCATGATAAGGCTTAACACATATTATTATGAATGTTGAGATGAACAATTAGGTGAAATATATATTGAAACAGCAATGATAAATATAAACCAACAGAAGATTTCTATGTCTAAAATGACGTTGTTCGCAGTACTACTGATACTGTATGTGACTTGCGCGTCCGGAATACATTACAATGTGTGCGCACAACGTGTATTGCGCGCGCACATCAGTAATGTGTGGACTAAGTATTAGCGCATGCACAAGACGATGTGTAAGCTGTGCGTACAAGACATGTTCCTCCATGGTCATGCTGCTGCTAGCAGTAAGCATATGATCGCGTAAGATACATATAAGGATAGATATACAAAAGCACTTATATAGACGTACATATATTCATGTTGGGAATTGACGTGTGTCCACGCACAAACGTGACGCTCACACAATGAGCGTAAAAAAGACGTGTGAGGTCATGTTCGCGCACCATGATAGTCGCGCAAACACACCTCCCACTGAATGACCATTGCCCTACAGCCCTCGGCACGCAACGCACTACCATCGTACGCGCATGACACACTTCACTGACCGTAAGAATAAGCTACGATAAAAGGCAATACTGTGACACGCTCACACGTCGGGGGTAGGGGGGGTGGTCTGCGCATCGGTAAACGTTGTCAGGATGCATTGGGACATGATCACGTACCTACGTCACATGTCGGCGACACGTACATTGTTTGCATATGTTGATTTTGAACCATTAAGTATGTGTGTGTGTTACAGTTACTGTAACAGTTCGAACATTAGAATTTAACACACTTATAATGAGTTCATAATGACTCCGACACCAATGTGGATGTTCCTGTAGTAATATGTAATACGTTTTTTTTTAATTAATAATGTATATATGTAAGCATGTAAGCTATTTAACGCTTTATGCAGTAATTTGGCTACAACATTGTGTATATTATGCAGATGATGCTGTCATTTTTTTAACATAGATTATGAATGTCAAAGCATGTAACAAAATTTGCTTACCATTATTGTAGACATCCATTTGCTCATAACCATCGCTCCAGCAAGGTACAGCCGCATCACCTATGGTTGAGTCAATCGTGGTATCTTGATGAAAATACATCTCCGTGCCAACGTCATATGGATCCGCTGTGAGTTGTTCAAACAAGACGGGCGGAGGTAGGTACAAAGCTTCGTTGTTTTCATCAACATACTGGTATTCTGGCGGTAAGTTAGGAAGAATACCGTTGAAGTGATGTCCATCTTGCATATGGTCTTGTTGAAGGGACGGTGCAGGTATGTCAGCAGACGTCACAGCCTGTGACCGTTCAATGTTAGTGGTATTAGGCAAAAAAAGGCTATTTAGCAGCAGATATGTTCCCTGTTCAGTGTTTATTTTAAACGAGGGAGCAACATGCCAGCAGCTATATCTTTCTCCTTGTCTGTGAGGTACCCGCTCAAAACATTCATTTGCGGATAATGTGAAACGGACAGAAGTTTTCCAATTTCTTTGATTGGCTGGTTCTTTGAAGTCAGGATAGGTTTCACTGATAAAGGCATATATTTCGCTTACTGTACCTTAGCTTTTTTATCTGGTTTTGACTCGTTTGCAGCATAAATCATGAACTTGTATGATTGCCGTGAATTGCTTAGCAATGTCGCTGAAACTGCCATGACTTCTTCTCCTTTCAAATGAACAGTGTGGAAGTTTAAACCCGAATCATATTATATGATTGTGAGAATTGAAACATTCTTTCTTAGTGGTATTGTTCAAGGCTAAAATACAAGCGAGCATTTAGACGGTTGGTTCTTCTCCCACAACAAAATAGTTGCAATAATTGGCTGAGATAATTTTGGTCAGATCCACACTTTTCACATGAAACGAAACTGGACTTTAAGCTGATTAAATTAAATTTGAAAAACAAGTTGCTTTATTTAATTATAATAACAATGTGGTCTAAATGATAAACATTGATAAGAGGTACATGTTTCTACATAGACCGAACAACATTTAGATATATACACATTCTCTCTCTCTGTGTGTGTGTATCTATCTATCTATCTATCTATCTATCTCTCTCTCTCTCTCTCTCTCTCTCTCTCTCTCTCTCTCTCTCTCTCTCTCTCTCTCTCTCTCTCTCTCTCTCTCTCTCTTCTCTCTCTCTCTCTATATATATATATATATATATATCTCAGTCTCTCATATATATATATATATATATATATATATATATATATATATATATATATATATATATATATATATATCCGAGAAACACTGAGAGATATATAGAGATAGAGACACTGATTCTATATATATATATATATATATATATATATATATATATATATATATAGAGAGAGAGAGAGAGAGAGAGAGAGAGAGAGAGAGAGAGAGAGAGAGAGAGAGAGAGAGAGAGAGAGAGAGAGAGAGAGAGAGAGAGAGAGAGAGAGAGAGAGAGAGAGAGAGAGATAGAGAGAGAGAGAGAGAGAGATAGAGATATGTACAAACACATATACATACCCTGTGTGAAAAACTTCATGTAAATATAGATGTGACCTGCATAACTGCAGGCCTTGATGGGCACAAATAGGCCTTATTTTAAAAATATCACCACATCTGCACAGCTGACTGAAGTATTTGCTCTGTATGATTGACCCACAAAATGTAGCAGATGTTTTGAGCTTGTAATTTCATGTACAAAAGGCCTGTATGCATCCATCAAGGCCTGGAGATGTGCAGGCCTCATACATACAGTGAGAGACAGTGTATGTAAGTATCTCTGAGCCATGCAGAACACCAGGCCTTGATGGCTGGTATCAGCCATTGCTTTCCTCAAGTGTCAACTTCAACCCAGATGGAGCAAATGTTGCCTCATTCATAGTGAGCAAATAATTGAGGCAGCTGTGCTGAACTGTGGATATCATGAAAACAAGGCCTGTTTTCATGCATCAAGGCTTGCAGTTCTGCAGGCCTCAGAGATACTTACATACACTGTCTCTCTGTATCTATAGAGAGGGAGAGGTCAGTATTTACACACTGTGTGTGTGTGTGTGTGTGTGTATATATATGTATGTATATATATGTATGTGTATATATATATATATATATATATATATATATATATATGTATATATAAATGTATATATAAATGTATGTGTTTTCTAGAGAGAGATGATGTGTGTACATATAGAGATGTCTAGATATATATACATACACACACAGACAAATACTATATGGATCCACACTTACATATGAATAGCTCTTACAATATTGTAGACGTGTAAACATGTTGAAGTGTGAATGAAGATTATGTGAAGTACATTTCTTCATACAGTGGCGACACATCCTATTCTAACATTGCCTGCACGGCAGTATGCGTGCGGGCCGCGTGGTGATGCGGCATGTCCACGCGTCACTGTGACGTTACTGCCACGTGGCGAGCCCGGCTTCCCTGGCTTCCCTGGCTTCCCCAGCTTCCCCGGCATCTCCTGAAGGTAAGCGGGGGTACGGGGAAGCAGAAGGGGCACAGCAGGAGCAGCCAGGGGGTCGGGAAGGGGCATAAAAATGCGCGCGAGTGGAGGGGGTGCACGGAGGAGATGCGGCTGGTGCGCGGTCTAGTTTCAGTGGCAGCCGGAGTAAAGCCCCGGTCAATTAGGGGCAAATGTAAGAATAAGATGTGTCGCAGCAGTATGCCCAATACACATTAACACATGACATGAAACAGTAGTTAATGTGAAATGGTAAAGGTCATAATGTTGTATATAAAACATACTCTCATAACATGACAGTAAACATGACAATACTCAAGGTGTTAAATGTTACACTTAACTTAACCTGTTACTCAATATAACTCAATGTCATATTACTGTACATGTAAATTAAATTTTGGGCCTAGTGTGTTATAAGTCACCAACTGATTAATAATATGTTATGAAACATGCATCACATTCATCACTGAATGAGCATTTGTAAACATTCATATCTGTTCAAGGACATACTAAAATCTTTGCTACCATCTCTACATGATCATACATACACTATGCATGAAAGAATATGCATTAAACACCACAACATAACAAAATAGTTTAGTGAAGGTTATTATTTATTTATTTTTACACTTTTGAGAGCGAGTCACAGGCCTATTTGTTGGCTGTTGTGCTTTTCTTCACCCTTTGCCAAGTACTCTGGCCTTCACTGTAGCACTTGTTGTGGCCTGCGGCACTGGTTCAGGGGCAGTGGTTGCCTGTGGCACTGGTTCAGGGACAGTGGTTGCCTGTTGCACTGATTCAGGGGCAGTGGTGGGCTGTGGCACTGATTCAGGGGCAGTGGTGGGCTGTGGCACTGGTTCAGGGGCAGTGGTGGGCTGTGGCACTGGTTCAGGGGCAGTGGTGGGCTGTGGCACTGGTTCAGGGGCAGTGGTGGGCTGTGGCACTGGTTAAGGGGCAGTGGTGGGCTGTGGCACTGGTTCAGGGGCAGTGGTGAGTTGTGGCACTGGTTCAGGGGCACTTAAGATACATTGCAACAGTGGTGGAGCACTTTCTTGTGTGTGTGTTTTTGTTTTCTTCCAAAAGCTGGTGATTTGTAATTGTTGACCAATCTTTCTTTTGCGTGTCTCATTTGCAGGTGTTGGTGAAATATTTGAAAATGATGATGAAGACGGTTGGCTGACAGGGACCTGCACAGAAGTGACATCAAGTGTACCAGAAACATCCTGAAGTGGTGAATGATGTACTGATGGGTCTGGAGAAAAGAAGCCACCACATAAAGATCCATCCTCTGATTGTTATAGTGGCATTCCTGCTCTCTTGCTGTACTCCTAAATTGATTGGCTTGGCTTACATTCAGAACTATTGCTTGTAACGTGTGGTTCAGATTTTGGAGCTCTTTAGGCACTTGTTGTATGATGACATTTTTTATTTGTGTCATATCAGATATCATCCTTTCATGCAGTGCCATCATCCTTTCATGGATTGCCATCATTTCTGTATGGCGACGATTTTCTTCACCCAAGATTCGTTCTTCAGAAGCTACAATTGCTGAGAAAGTGTCACGAGCAGGAGGACTTGAATGCTGTGTTAATCCAGGAGTGTAAACAACTTCATGGTCACTTGAGTCACTTTCTCCGTGCTCTGAAACATCTGTTTCTAGAAATAGAAACATAAATGAGCAACTCACATGGAACATAGCTTCTTTTTTATGCATTAATGATAATTATTCTGATACTGGAACACATTAAATGATGACATAATATGTTACATTTCTGTGCAATAAAAATGGAACAATTTTGGCCACAATTACGTGTCGAATCAGTGTGAATGATGAAGGAATGAAAGCTTGTTGTGACATCACACCTTTGAATTGGTACTTGAAAACACACACAATACACGTTGTGTAATGAAACCGTACATCTCCTGTGTCATTAACTATTAATAAGTTCATCACATGTGAAACTCACATGTTTTAACAAATTTAATTAGCCATAGCAGTGTACACATCATATGGTGTGTACGTCAAACACTCACCTTCCATTCTTGATGATGAAATAGATAATCCAGGTGAGGAACGTGTTCTGTCTGACTAGTCAAATCTGACACAGGAGCTGCCAAAGGTGACACAGGAGCTGAGACAGGAGCTGCCACAGGAGCTGGCGGAAGAAAAATATATTTCACAAACATAATAAACTTACTTTATGTGAATTTGGTACACATGACATTATCTGTTTGGGGTGTAGTCAGGTAAAAATATCATCATTTATTCACTATACAATAATAAAATGGTTAGGTCGATTTCTACATTATCCATGTAGAACTAAATGTACATGTTAACATGATGAAGAGACATATTTTAGAACGCATACAACTTACTTTCAACGTTAAAGCTGATATGTATGAAGTTATGTGTCCTACTATTCAGTGGGGTGTTCTACATACTGCATATGTAATCCATTATTCCAGGCCCAATAAGTGACATCACTGACACTAATTAAAACAATACTCTATGCTTACAAATCAGAACATAATTGTTGTACATTGTGATATTCATTAGTAATAAATATCGTAGAATGTAGGAGACGCAGGGGTGTCGCGGAATGTGGGTGACACTCAGCACCAGATGCAGTGTGTCGCTCACAGATGCTACTGGTGTGAAAAGGTGGCATATCAGTAACGTGACTATAATTTGTAGACACAATAATGACTAAACTACGTTGTTATATATAGTATCATGTTTGTTCAAAGGATTGTTATAATTTGAAGGTCAAAACAATCTCATGAACTTTGATTGACATTGTCAGCTTCTAGCTGATGTCAACCCTATCCCAAGACAAGTAACAAACATGATCCCAGGATATGTCTGGTTTACAACAACAACCACCTGTGTTCAGCTCGATGCTATGATTACATCTATTTGTAATTTGTTTTAACACACATGTATATGAGCCAAATTATAATATAAAGTGAGCTATATATTAACAGAAGGTAATGGTATATAGTACATGTTGGTATTTATGCTCACAAACACAGAATTATTGTACAATTTGTGCATGTGTGTGTGAAAATTAATTATGTTAGCGTTTCATTCGAGAATATTACATGCCGAATTTTGATATGCTTTAACGGGCTGTTTAGACGTATTACATACACACACAAAAATAAAAATAGATTATACACATAAATATATGTACAGATACATCACAAAGTAAATTATGTTGTTTCTAGCACATACACACTGTGACCAAAAACACACTGATGACACGAATGATTTCATGAAACGATGACTACCGGTAAGTTTAGTGGTTATGCATGTTAACCCTGTGTGTGATTGAAGATGTGACCATACTTGAACCTTACACATATACGTGCAAGATGTTGAATGGTTTGATACATCAAAGATGCCAGTGTTCAAGTGGTGTGTGCGCATTCAAATGCTGTAAGTCAGGATTGCACAAACAATACATGCAAATGAACATACACATATAGCTTGATATTATATACATACATATTATATCTATAACTACATATATATATATATGAAGTATCATCACCAAGCTTATATATATCTATAATTATATATACAGAGAGAGAGGTTTTATATTACTAAAAGTATACAATTATGCAGGGAAACTTTATTAAAATTTAGAGCAGACACGTGTAGTACAGTAAGATTCGTCACCTGCTGGGAATTCCTGAGTGTAAATTCCGATATCCCTGTCACCTGGCAAACCCTCCACGACGACCGGAAGAAATTTTTCCCGCATCTGCTCCTCCAATGGAGTTAACGTTAGAGCTGGTTCAGACGGGCCGCCTCCAGTGGCAGAAGCATGTATCCGTTGTGCTTGGATTTTTTTTTTCAGATTTAACTTGATATCATCAAATCTCTTCCTACAATTCGTCTTGCTCCTGACACGATTCCCACACGCAGACACAGCCACTGTAATTTTGTCTCACATCTCGTTCTTCACAGCTGAACTTGTCCGTCCTTGAAATACATAACAATTATGTTTAATGAATATGTAATTGAATGACTAATACTTAGAAAAAGTGCAAACTGTTGAAAGAGATAGATAACATGCTGGTTTATTTTGAATATATGTGGCACATGAGTATTACATTTATGTGGAGACATACAAAGCTAAGTAAGCTTGCGTGAATGTTGTATGAACCTAATAAATCCATTTATAAGGAATATTAGGTCAGTTGCAAACTATGAAGGATTATGTGTGTAACCATGTACTATAATTTATAGATATTACATATCATTAGTTATCTTTTAACACACGTGAGATCAGATAGAAGATACATTTTTGGAACAATCAATGCAAACATTGACTTACCTAATAAATGGCCATACAGATAGTCATAGCGCTCCAAAATACAGATGACAAGCACTCTATTTTCCTTGTCATTGAAATGAGGATTACGTGGCCGCTCCACACGTTTCTTCCGACCACGTCCAGCTACAGAGCTTGCCTGCTGCTGACTGGACTCTCCTTCTTCCAATGGAAGAGACTCCAAAAGCGCAACACCACCAAGCACCCCAACACCACCAGCACCAGACAACCCAGCACCACCACCATACACCCCACCACCACCAACAGACACCCCACCACCACCAGCACCCACAGCAACACCACTCACACTCACAGCAACAGCAATCGCACTCACAGCAACACCACTCCCCTGACTCCCACGTTCACTCAGACGCGTACTCACATGACTACCAGTTCCACTCACACCAGCATCACTACTCCCACGCTTCTCGGCCATATCTATAGCACTCACAAAGAACAGGAAACAAATGTAAACACAATCGCACTGAACAATTTCAAAGTGACAACAACAAAACGATGTAAACAAATCAACACAGGACAAAACAATCACAGTACACTGCAACTCTCTCTCTCAATATCTAAATTTGAAATCGCCCAGCTCTGTGTGTCTCTCTCTCTCTCCCAACAACACAGAGAATGAATAGAAATACACGGTACCTTTAAATGGGCCGCTCAATCAAAAACATGCTTGCATCGGCAGATTCAGAAAGAAGTTCAATTGGCGAACATAACACGCCCTCACCATGCTCGCCGATACACCTGTGTGTGATCGGCAAATCATTGCAATAGTGGGAACAAATAATTTCGGATTGATTGGCCAGGGATTCGGCACTTATTGCATACGGCGAAGTTAAATTGGCAAAATCATGCTTATCGGGAACAGTTGCCGAAAATATTTTTTCGGCGCTTAGTACATGAGGCCCTATGTCTGCTTGTTTTCTGTTGTGTGAGATTATTGTTACCATCATTTAGTCGTGTCCAACCTACCCTTTACCGAAGGCTCTTGTGATTTCAGGCCTTGCTGGGCTCCTCTCATTTGCATGAGTGTGGCATCTTCTTTTGTAAGCTTCGGGTTGACCACCTTGTAATGTTTGACGGAGTAAGGACCTGGCCTTAGAGACGGAGAAGGAGGAGGGGGGTGGGGAACAGGGAAAGGGAACAAATTGGGAGAACCAGGTTTGGTCGGGGACACATCTGCTTCTCTTGCCCTTGGGGAGAGGCTGATAACTAGAATACCCAAAAGAGGCATCCAGCGATCTGGAGAAACTCGGATCTCAGCTGTCCAAGGGTCTTTGTCGTGATCCTGGACATGTTCCAGGTCAAAATACATGAGACGCAGTCAAGCAGCCAAGGTTAGTCCACCCCCGGCATGCTTAACTACACTTATTTTTAATGCATGATAACAGTATAACACAAGGTGAAAACTTTACATATCTAGTAAACATTACAACTAACTTCTAACCTTTAATGACAGAGTCCATCATAGGGATAATGATTCCCATGACAGACTATTAACTAAACAAATTAATCTGCAATATTGCTCCTAATCCACATGCATCTAACAAATTGATGTCATGTTTGCATCTTTGCACCACACCTCCCTTCTGATTCGACAGACTGTGACAGAAAGGTAAGTGAGTTTTATATTGTAAGGTCAGAGTGAGTGGTCCGGTTCTGGACTGAGTGACGTCTCATATGCGACCCTCTGTAGGTTTCTCTTCTTTTCCACTCTGGACCACTCAGTCTGAATTTAGATACTATATCTGTATAGACACACGTGCGCATTTACCTATACTTCTACATAAACCCCCACCCACATAGATGTTGCATCCACATGCATACCCATTACAAGCCGCAAGGTGCCTATACTGCTGCGGCAGCTTTTATTCTAACAAATCACCGGTTTGTCCCTGGAATGCGATGCTGTTCACCTGGCGCATGCCGCGTTCATCTTGCGTTCCCAGCCACGGGTCATGCCCGGCTGATGCGTTTATTGATAATGGTTCGGATTTGAATAGGCTGCAATGCTTCGCGTGTCCGCCAGATGGCAGATATTCAAGAATTGTAATGCGCCGAATCAGTAATGTGTCGGCTTGCAGGTGTTTCGTTTAAAAAAGATACGGTACCACAGTGTGCTATTGTAACTTGGCCTTGGCCTTGAGACTGAAGGAAGAGGTTGCAAAAATGTATAAATTTAGGCTTTTCATATTAAAGAAAGACAAAGACCAGTTTCAGTTACAGTATTCTCCAGAGACCCCCCGCCATGAGTGTTCAAGTGCAGCCCGCTTTCCAAAAACCCGACAGAAGTTACGCGTATTTGATATGGGCCGTGATTAATGCAACAGATGATAAGATGGCAACAGTTGCTCAAATTTATCAGTATTTTATCGAAAACTATGACTTTTACAAATTTTCGCCAACTCCTCATACGTGGAAGCGTGCAGTAAGGAAAAGGTTATGTAGCGATCCCTGTTTTCACCGTATTGAGCCCCAATTTGTTGGAGGGTATTGGTGTGTGTCACCGAATTTTTCCCGTATCTATGATCATGGAGGCGGCAAAAGGCGAAGGGTCGTGTTAAAACCAACTAAGAAGCGACAGTCGCTGCCAAGCAATGCACCAGCACCAGCACCGGCTTCCAATGACGGTCCCACCGTCAGTGACAACCCTGAGCCTGATTCGGATTTCGCGTGCAGTTTTGATGAAGCTTGCATGTACCTAAGCAATTTCCAGCCTCACCAGCTGACTACAGGTGGACTAGTCCCGCTGCAAACTATCAACGTGGATGATCAAGAACGCTGGACTGGCAGTGGACCGGCGCCGGCGCCAGCTGAATGGGAAATTCTATGGTGAGTACTGTATTGTTGCCGTATTATTTTGGTGGGGCTGGCTGGGTACTTCTTTAGGGGGCTGACCATTACTGTACATTAAAACTTTTTTTTTTGTTTTTCCTCAGAAAAGAAAACGGCTAATGGGGGGATTTCGATGGATAATATTGTACTGTATGCTGATGTTTTCCGGCCATACAGTATACTGTGTAATAAACCCGAATAAATAAAACTATGCATTTATTCTACATGTTCAGTATCGTTTCATTATGTGTCTTCTACAGTATACTGTACAGTGGAATACAGTGCCTAACATCAATGGGCAAAAAGAATTTTATCTCTAGGTGCCCTAGAACAGAAGTTCCCACGCCAATTGGCCGTGAACTTGACCGAGGCCCTAAGTAGTTTCCACGCCAATTGCGCGAATATATTTTAAAATAACCCGTTCTGTTGGTCTGAGCGGGTTGAAATTCGCCTGGTCCTCATGCGGAAGAACCCTTGCCATAGTGGCAAAATATCAGTATTGCACGACCCCTGGAACTGGAGATACCAAAAGACAGTTTAAAAGCACATTACCAAAGTGGCTTTTTTCTGCCATGCAAGTCAATGGCAGAAACCTAAACTTTAACATTACCCTGACTCCGTTCTGTTGCCACGAGAGGGTTGCAATTTGCCATGCAATCCTGCCGCAACTACAGCAGCGGCAGCTTTTATTCGAACAAATCACCGGCTTTTACCTGGCATGTTCCTGGAATGCCACGCTGTTCACCCGGAGCATGCCGCGCTCCAAGCCAGGCGCATGTCCGGCTGACGCGAGGTTGAAGTGTTAATTGATAATGGTTCAGGATTTACTAGGCTGCAATGCTTCACGTGTCTGCCAGATGGCATAAATTCATGAATTGTAATGCAGAATATATATACTGTATATATATATATATATATATATATATATATATACTGTATAACAACAACCCCTATAACCCCTAACATACAGTACTATACACATACAGTACTGTATATGCACATCAATGATACTATAGGCCGGCGGGGGCGAGATGTGTTTGCAGCAGAGAGAGAACCGCTGCTCTCTCTGCGCAAACATCGGCACATTAAAAATAATTTAAAATACATTTTTATTCATAGTGTAGATGTGCAGGGGGTCTCTGGAGCTGAACCGCGTTGGTTTCAGGTCCGGGGACCCCCTGCTTCCTGAGATACAGCCCCCTTTATGAGGTGCCGGTATCCCTCTGCATTTAAAGGTCCCGATCACGTGACCGCGGCATGTAAACAAAGCAGAGGGATACCGGCACCCCCTAAAGGGGCCTGTATCTCGGGGAGAAAGGGGTCCCCGGACCTAAAACCAAAACGTTTCTGCTCCGGAGACCCTCTGCACATGTACAGTATAAATAAAACACATATATAAAGAAACACTCATTCCTTACCTTAGCGGCTATGTGCTATGGTAACGAAGCAGCATTTATGTATTTTAATAATATTGTACAGTGAGAAGGGGGTTCCCTGAGCCAGAAATTAATGCTCAGGGGACCCCTGCTCCTGCACAATATTATTAAAAATACAGAAATGCTGCTTCATTATCATAGCTGATAGCCGCTAAGGCAATGAAGGGGTTAACTCACCGTGCCCGCTTTATTGTGGGTAGCGGGGGTGGGTGAAGGGGGTATTTGGCCCTTGGTGTGAGTTTAGGACTTGCAGGGGGGTTGCGGGTGCACTTAACCCTTTCACGGCCGTAGCAGTTAATACCGCTACGGTCATGAAGGGGTTAACCCCTCCCGCTACCCCCCGCAAGCCCTAAACAACCATCGTTGGGGCTAATACCCCCTTCACCCACTACCCACTACCCACTACCCACAATAAAAAAAACTCACACACAGCAGCCGCCCAAAAAATAAATAAATAAATCTAAATAAATAAATAAATACATGAATATAAATAAATACATTTAAAATACATTTTTATTCATAGTGTAGATGTGCATTGGGTCTCTGGAGCTGAACCGCGTTGGTTTCAGGTCCGGGGACCCCCTGCTCCCCGAGATACAGCCCCCTTTATGAGGTGCCGGTATCCCTCTGCATTTAAGGTCCCGATCACGTGACCGCGGCCTGTAAACCAAGCAGAGGGATACCGGCACCCCCTAAAGGGGCCTGTATCTCGGGGAGCAGGGGGTCCCCAGACCTAAAACCAAAGCGGTTCAGCTCCGGAGACCCCCGGCACATCTACACTATGAATAAAAATGTATTTTAAATGTATTTATTTCTATTCATGTATTTATTTATTTATTTACATTTATTTATTAATTGTGCTGCTGCTGTGTGTGATTTTTTTTT
Source organism: Ascaphus truei (assembly GCF_040206685.1). Lineage (NCBI taxonomy): Eukaryota > Metazoa > Chordata > Amphibia > Anura > Ascaphidae > Ascaphus > Ascaphus truei. The sequence goes on from NC_134484.1 coordinate 173,964,265, forward strand.
ATTGTGGGTAGCGGGGGTGGGTGAAGTGTTTAAAGCAGCATGCATTGACTAAGGGTTGCTCATGTAATGTGAGCATGAGATAAAAGGTGGCACTGTGTGCGCAATTGCATGTCATTTCCCAGAATCCCTTGCTGCAGTGGAAGTGCTGTTTGCTGGGTGATAATGGTGAAAGACAGGGTTGCAGACCTGTCTAAGACATGCAAATGAATATACAGGAATATTTACAGTTGCTTTATGCTTTACTGTGGAGGGTTTTAGTCACTTTTTTTACCCACGATAACCTTAATAGTCGTGGTGATTACCTACTCTTATCTCATTTGAGCAAATGTCAGCAAGCCAACCTCACACTGATGATACCCATCAAGGTTGAAACATGTCTGTGAGTGGGTTAACTGACTTTGCATCTCCCAAGTCCTTGCTTAAAAGCTGTGTTTAAAGCAGCATGCATTGACTAAGGGTTGCTCATGTAATGTGAGCATGAGATAAAAGGTGGCACTGTGTGCTCATTTGCCTGCCATTTCCCAGAATCCCTTGCTGCAGTGGAAGTGCTGTTTGCTGGGTGATAATGGTGAAAGACAGGGTTGCAGACCTGTCTAAGACATGCAAATGAATATACAGGAATATTTACAGTTGCTTTATGCTTTACTGTGGAGGGTTTTAGTCACTTTTTTTACCCACCATAACCTTAATAGTCGTGGTATATATATATATATATATATATATATATATATATATATATATATAATATATATATAACAACAATCCCTATACATATATATATATATATATATATATATATATATATATATATATATATATACATACACTGTAGATATATATATATATATACTGTATATTTATATATATATATATATATATATATATATATATATATATATATATATAGTATACTGTATATATATATATATATATATATATATATATATATATATATATATATATATATATATATATATATACAGTATATACACACACATGATGAACCAATATACAAATAAATGTAGAAGGGTTATCAAAACCATACTGTCCTACAAATAACACTTCTCCATACAGACACACTACATTACAATGAATTTCCTTTAATAATCCTAACTGATCTTACAATATAACTCATCAAATGCCAATGAAACACCTCTCGTTCCAATCAATACATTGCATTTACATTGTATAAATGATGCATAAAATCTATGCACCATATACATTCTGCAAATGAATGTGAACAATATCATTGCAAGCTAAATACAAATACTGTACTCCAAACAAGTCAACTATTTTAACCAATCAAGTAAACAAAAATCAATTAGCAATCATTATTTACATCCATAAACAATTGACAGTCCATCCCGAACAATGAAACAATTAACTAATTCACGCCTCGAGCAGAACAATTCAGCATGTGAAAAAAATATAAGTACCAACCGGAATACAAACTTTAAAACCAAGGCTAGCCCTGACCTCCCTCAAACACACAGTACAATATCAACAATTACATCTATCTAATTTTAAAATACTTTAAACTCACAATAAAGCATAGCAGCATAGACAAATTAATTTAAAACACTTCAAATCAAGCTTTTAAAACAACATCATTTCTTACCCTGTATGTATATATCTCTCTAGACAGATATACATACATACATACAGTGGCAAGAAATGATATACCACAAAAAAAAAATACACATGTTAAAAAAGCTTTTAAAAAAATTAACAAGTTAAATAAAATACATTTCTTTAGTTCACTTACCATTACTTGCCCCCACCGACTCCCGTTGCGCAGCTTACTTACGAACCAATCCACGAACAGGAACCCATAAAATAATAAACCATACAAAAAAATAAACATTAAACTAAAAATCCAAATCAATCCACGGGCCTTCTATTTGTAATCCATCTTTATCTTCATTCTTCTTTCTTCTATCTTCTTCCGGGCGGGGCGGGGTCTTCTTTCCATCTTCGGCCATGCCCTGGTCTTCTTTCTTCTCCGGAGGTCCTTCCTCCGCGGTGTCTGGCTTCAAAATGAGACGACATAGGCTTTTAAAGGCCTATGACGTCACATTTTCGTCATATGGTTCTCACGGCCCTGATTGGGCCGTGAAAACCATGTGTTTTGGCCGATAAAAATTAAAACGATGACGTCACTTAAAGGCAATGAAAGCACAGCCAATCAGAATGGCTTTGCTTCAATTGCCTTTAAGATGACGTCATGAAAAGACACATGGCCGCCCTCACATGGTATGGTAGCCAATCAGAGCGTGGGAACTCCATCCCTACTCTGATTGGCTCTAGTATACCATGTGACAGAGGCTTGGGGGGAAAAGGGATGTGACGTCATTGAAAGCTTGTCACATGGTACTAGAGCCAATCAGAGCGTGGGAACTCCATCCCTACTCTGATTGGCTGTAGTACGTCACATCCTTTTGTGGTGTGGTATTTACACGGGATCCCCCTCCCCACATTTACATACAGTACACTGCACTCACAGAAACACAGGCAGGGAGATTTAACCGACACAATAGGGGGAGGGGGGCTTACACAGATTAGTCAAAGGAGGGAAGCTTAGAAGACACAATAGGGGGAGGTTTTTTTTACATAGATTACAGTCAAGGCAGGGAAGTTTAACACACACAATAGGGGGAGGGTTTTTTACATAGATTAGTCAAGGCAGGGAAGTTTAACACACACAATAGGGGGAGGGGGTCTTACACAGTTTACAGTCAAGGCAGGGAGGTTTTACACACACATTAAAAATATGTATTTAATGTATTTATTGTTTATTCTGCCTTAACCCTTCATTGCCTTAGCGGCTATCAGCTATGGTAATGAAGCAGCATTTCTGTATTTTTAATAATATTGTGCAGGAGCAGGGGGTCCCCTGAGCATTAATTTTTGGCTCAGGGAACCCCCTGCTCCCTGTTCAATATTATTAAAAATACAGAAATGCTGCTTCATTACCATAGCACATAGCCGCAAAGGTAAAGAACGATTCTTTATTGATGTGTGTGTTTTATTCATACTGTAGACGTGCTGAGGGTCTCCGGAGCAGAAACGTTTTGGTTTTAGGTCTGGGGACCCCCTGCTCCCTGAGATATAGGCCCCTTTAGGGGGGGCCGGTATCCCTCTGCTTGGTTTACAGGCCGCGGTCACGTGATCGGGACCTTTAAATGCAGAGGGATACCGGCACCTCATAAAGGGGGCTGTATCTCAGGGAGCAGGGGGTCCCCGGACCTGAAACCAATGCGGTTCAGCTCCGGAGACCCCCTGCACATCTACACTATGAATAAAAATGTATTTTAAATGTATTTATTTATATTCATTTATTTATGTATTTATTTTGATTTTTTTTTTTTGGGGGCGGCTGCTGTGTGTCAGTTTTTTTATTGTGGATAGTGGGGGTGGGTGAAGGGGGTATTAGCCCCAACGGTGGTTGTTTAGGGCTTGCGGGGGGGGGTAGCGGTAGGGGTTAACCCCTTCATGACCGTAGCGATATAAACTGCTACGGTCGTGAAGGGGTTAAGTGCACCCGCAACCCCCCCGCAAGTCCTAAACTCACATGAAGGGCCAAATACCCCCTTCACCCACCCCCGCTACCCACAATAAAGCGGGCACGGTGGGTTTACCCCATCATTGCCTTAGCGGATATCAGCTATGGTAATGAAGCAGCATTTCTGTATTTTTAATAATATTGTGCAGGAGCAGGGGGTCCCCTGAGCTTTAATTTCTGGCTCAGGGAACCCCCTGCTCACTGTACAATATTATTAAAATACAGAAATGCTGCTTCGTTACCATAGCACATAGCCGCTAAGGTAAGGAACGAGTGTTTATTTATATACTGTATGTGTTTTATTTATACTGTACATGTGCAGAGGGTCTCCGGAGCAGAAACGTTTTGGTTTTAGGTCCGGGGACCCCCTGCTCCCCGAGATACAGGCCCCTTTATGGGGTGCCGGTATTCTTCTGCTTGGTTTACAGGCCGCGGTCACGTAATCGGGACCTTTAAATGCAGAGGGATACCGGCACCTCATAAAGGGGGCTGTATCTCGGGAAGCAGGGGGTCCCCGGACCTGAAACCAACGCGGTTCAGCTCCGGAGACCCCCTGCACATCTACACTATGAATAAAAATGTATTTTAAATAATTTTTAATGTGCCGTTGTTTGCGCAGAGAGAGCAGCGGTTCTCTCTCTGCTGCAAACACATCTCGCCCCCGCCGGCCTATAGTATTATTGATGTGCATATACAGTACTGTATGTGTATGTTAGGGGTTATAGGGGTTGTTGTTATACAGTATATACTGTATATATACAGTATATACTGCATTACAATTTAAGAATTTCTCGGCTTCAAAGACAACAGCTCGCAAACGCCCCCATGTGTTTTACACGGCATTGCAGTATTGCAGCCAGCGGGAATAAAATGATTAAATCACGGGCGCGAAATAACGCAATACACCCCGGGAGAAAACGATACAAAACCGCACATCACCGGGATATTCCGAAATTCGCGGAGCTAGCCAAGTTAGAATACAATTGGTCGCTACTGTAGGACTACATGGTGACAGAATTTGAGCCCTCTAGGTTGAACAGAACTGGAGTTGTGGGTTCCAGGTTTCTGCTCATTCTGACTTAGCCGTTTCAAAGCTTTCTCCGCCATTACGCTCAATGGTAGGACCCTCCTCGCCGGCGTGACCCTTTCTTACCGCCATTACTGCTCGGACCCTGTTGGGGTTTAGTGAGGGGGTTCCTAACATCTGGGGGCAAAATGAATTTTATTTCTAGGTGCCCTAGAACAGAAGTTCCCACGCCAATTGACCTAGTTCCCACGCCAACTGCGCGCTCATTGCTCTTTTTTTACAATGTTGCCGATCTTGCGGCTTTGCAGTCAGGCAGTAAAAAACAGTGCAGCAAGCCTCTACATTTGTTACACTGTCAAAGGAGCAAATGGAAGCAATGTGAGGCAATTCAACATGTTCTTTTATTGGTGGAGTCAGTAAAAAAACATTTATTTACAAATACTGTACAATATTGAAACATTTAAAGTGCACAGCAATTCTAACCATCAACACACAATAATACATACTGCAGCCTTTATTAAATTCTTCTGGCAGATTGAAATCGGAGAAACATTTACAAAACATTTGTAAAACATGGAGATACATGAAAAATGGATGTTTATACTGTATGAATATTAATTTATAATACAGTATATATGCAGTATATATATATATATATATATATATATATATATATATATATATATATATATATATATATACTGTATATAAAATCTACTGTTTTTTTGGTGCATGAGGCACAGGGAGTTAAAGTGACTTGCTTTTTATGTACTGTATTTGGGGGTTGTCTTTGGGGGTTTATTCATCAAATTATTATGATGAACTGCCTTTTGAAATTACAGTGCTGTTAACTATTTCAGCCACACACCTCCAGAGTTTTTAATCCCTCCCTAGCCAAGCGTCAATCGGCTGAGTCACCCTATCCTACCAACCCCCTCTCTCCACTGGGTCGTTAATCTTCTGCATATTGCCATTGTGTTCTTAATCCGCCCATAGCCGAGCTACAAAGACTCAGTACGCCTGCGTCTAATCACACCATCCCCCTCCCCCAACCCTTAGAGGCCTGTTTTGTTAACGGTAACGCTTTGGAAAATCCCCTCTCGAATTTGAAATATAAATATGATGTGCACAGCACTGTGAGAATTGAGAGTAAACTGATACTGTATTTCATCAGGGTGTGAAAACATTTGTCAGTCTGTATGGTTTACAGTCACATGTTTTAAATACAATACAGTACATTCTTTAATATCTTTAAAATAAAAATATATAAATATATAAATATAATTTAAAATAATCCGTTCTGTGGGTCTGAGCGGGTTGAAATTCGCCTGGTCCTCATGTTGAAGGACCCTTGCCATAGTGGCAAAATATCAGCCTTGCACGACCCCCGGAACTGGAGATACCAAAAGACAGTTTAAAAGCACATTACCAAAGTGGCTTTTTTTCTGCCATGCAAGTCAATGGCAGAAACCTGAACTTTACCATTACCCTGACTCCTTTCTGTTGCCACGAGAGGGTCGCAATTTGCCATGCAATCCTGCCGCAACTAAGACTACATGGTGACCGAATCTGAGCCCTCTAGGTTGAACAGAACCGGAGTTGTGGGTTCCAGGTTTCTGCTCATTCTGACTTAGCCAGTTCAAAGCTTTCTCCGCCATTACGCTCAATGATAGGACCCTCCTCGCCGGCGTGACCCTTTCTCGCCGCCATTACTGGTCGGACCCTGTTGGGGTCAAGTGAGGGGGTTCCTAACATCTAGGGGCAGAATTTTATCTCTAGGTGCGCTGGAACAGAAGTTCCCACGCCAATTGACCTAGTTCCCACGCCAATTGCGCGATCAGGCAGTAAAAAACAGTGCAGCAAGCCTCGGCATTCTAGAAATACTGTATTTTGTTATACAGTACTATCAAAGGAGCAAATGGAAACAATGCACAGTACAGTAAGACAAATCAACATGTTCTTTTATTGGTGCAGTCAGTTCAAAAACATTTATTTACAACTACAATGTTGAAGCAGTTTAAGTAACATCTCCTTTATTAAAGAAACACAGTACTGTATACAGTACAGTACAGTGGGATGGTGCACAACACTGTCAGTCAGACCTGCACCAGTTCAGTCCTAGAGGGCAGCAAACAGGGCAGGTTTTCAGGGCAACCTTGAAAACCGTGCCTGTTTGCGGCCCTCAGGGACTGGAGTTGTGCATGTCCTGTGTAAAAAAACACACAACAATATCTCCTTTTTTAAGTACAGCGGATACTGTAGGGCAAAACATGTACAGTACAATACAGTTCAGCACAACAGTATGGTCTCACTGAAAGTCCTCCACATTGTCCATTCATTGGCCAATTCCTTGCATGGCGCAAAACGCCATTAATGCAGTCTCGAACGCCTTTCATTACAGGATATGTAACTGCATAAAAGCGCCGCATTTCTTCCACAATGTTTTTCCTTAAATTGACAGGAAGCGCCTTTTTTACGCGATTCTCATCGTAGTTCACTTTGAACACCCACTCGCAGTACAATGAGTAGGGAACATGGTGCTTAAAAATGATCAAGGCATACTTGTGGGGTACACCAGCACTCCTCACCCTATACTTCTCCCTGAGCGCCGGTGGCAGATAGCACAGGGTGATGTCGGGCACCGTTTCGATGCGAGCGGGTGTAGGTCTTTTGGGAACGGGTGTGCTTGAGGCGACGGGCGATGGTAGGTTGTCTGGGAGGAAGCTTTCCTCCGGTCGTGGTCGCCGTGTTGTCTCCTGGCGTGGTCTTGACGGGGTTGTCATGTCCTCCTCAACGGCATACATGTACACTACATCTTCTGGTGGAGGGGGTGCGCTTGGTGATGGAAGGGGGTTGAAGGTCCAGGTAGAGGAGAAGCGGCAGCGTCGTCGAAGAGGGATGGAGAAAGTGACCTTTGGATTTCCGGGCGAGAAGCAGAGTCGTCTAAGCGCAAAGGAGATAGTGACCCGTGGATTTCAGAGGCGGCAGCGTCGTCAGATGGAACCGGAGAAGATGGGGGTGGAGAAGACAGGATAAAGATTTCCGGGACAGCTACAGCAGAGTTGTCGAAGCATATGGGAGGAAGTGGTCTGCGGATTCGATAGGTTGGCTGCCAATCGTTTTGTGTCGAGAGTACATCACCGTATATCTTCTTCACGTAATGAGGCTGACGTCTAAGAAAACCCTTAACCTTTGGGGTCAGCAGAAGGTTTTCTTTATTGGCCTTAGCCTGTTGCTTTGCCCTTGGCGTGGAAACGGCAGCCGCCTTTTGCTTTTTCAGCATGACAGGCACGGCAGAGGTGAGTGGGTTCTTGCGTCCATAGAACCGGGGTTGCTCCATGGAAGCAGGTGGCACAATGCAGTACAGTATCTGGACAAGGGCAAGTTCAGATACAGATCATCGAGTGGTGGGCTATGCAAAGTGTGTGACCTTTTATGCATGGCGACCAGGTACAGGTGTTGAAAGTGGGCGTACTCTAATGTGAGTCATTACCGTATAAATACAACATCCATTTTGTGTATTGACTGCACATAGAATACACATCGACTAAACAACAAATATACATTCTTGTGTTTGTATTTCTTTCTACTCGCAGCAATGCCTGTTAAAAAGATTTCAAAGGATTTCAGCATGCGAATTAAGGAGATGTACACGAGCGGACACCGAACTGCTGCTATCCAATGCTGGTTAGCTACTTCTGGCCTCGTTGTGCCATCAAACACCGTGAGCTATCATGCATACGGAAAAAACAGAGACCGGAAAAGGGCACCAAGGGTAACTAACGCGTAAGTATATTTATAAAACTTAACAAAAAAAAAATATAGAAAACTGTACGTACTGTACTGTTCATACAGTACAGTACATCTACAGTACAGTTCTGTATCTACTGTAATACTGTTGTTATTTCTGTTGATTTATATTACAACATAGTTTGTCTATTTATATTTATAGTACAGCAGTATACATTTTTTGTATATTTCAATTTATCTTACAACGGTATATATAGGATGTATATTAATATTTATATTACAACAGTATATTTATTTTGTATATTTATATTTATAGTACAACAGTATATATATTTTGTCTATTTATATTTATAGTACAGCAGTATACATTTTTTGTATATTTCAATTTATCTTACAACGGTATATATAGGATGTACAGTATATTTATATTTATATTACAACAGTATATTTATTTTGTATATTTATATTTATAGTACAACAGTATATATATTTTGTCTATTTATATTTATAGTACAGCAGTATACATTTTTTGTATATTTCAATTTATCTTACAACGGTATATATAGGATGTATATTTATATTTATATTACAACAGTATATTTATTTTGTATATTTATATTTATAGTACAACAGTATATATATTTTGTCTATTTATATTTATAATACAGCAGTATACATTTTTTGTATATTTCAATTTATCTTACAACGGTATATATAGGATGTATATTTATATTTATATTACAACAGTATATTTATTTTGTATATTTATATTTATAGTACAACAGTATATATATTTTGTCTATTTATATTTATAGTACAGCAGTATACATTTTTTGTATATTTCAATTTATCTTACAACGGTATACTGTATATAGGATGTATATTTATATTTATATTACAACAGTATATTTATTTTGTATATTTATATTTATAGTACAACATTATACATTTTTTGTATATTTATATTTACTGTATATTACAACATTACATTTATATACATTTTATATTGCTGCATATTAATAAAACAATATATTTTCTTTACATTGTAGGGAGACAACTCTTCTGGTGGACAAAATAAGTGAGGATAATTATGAGAGGAGTGCATTAAGGGTTAAAAACACTCTGCAGGAAAAGCACAATCTGACTGTATCCGAGAGCAGCATAAAGAAGATGAGACGCAGCATTGGATGGAAATATGGACGTGTGAGGTTAGTACTGGACAGTACAGGAGGTAAAAGTGTTGTTTAGCAAACTGTACTGCACTGTGCCGCTAATTTTTTTTATTCCTTGTCATTACAGAGCGTACCCCATGATACGGGACGCAAACAAGATCAAAAGAGTGCTCCAGGCCCAGGCATGGATCGACAACGGGGAGACTTTGCAGGATTGCATCTTCACTGATGAGTCTACTGTGTCGCTGGAGAGATTTGCAAGATTTGCGTTCCACAAAAAAGGCCGCATATCTTTGAAGCCGCGGCCAAAAAACCCTGTGAAGCTGCATGTGTGTGGTGCCATCTCTAGGCGTGGACCGGGATGCATTGTCATCTTTGAAGGTAAAATTTATCAAATATAATGTCGCCTAATGCACTGTACTTGACTAGTGTTGCTTTACCGTATGCACTGTACTGTACTATTGTCCAGTTTTTTGAGCACTTTTCTTTTCTTGCTATAGGAATCATGAATAAAGCTTTCTTCCAAGACAACATTGTGCAATACATCACACGCGAGTTCCCTGCTTCTACCAGGACAACGATCCCAAGCACACCGCGTCAACGGCGCATATCCTTGAGCGCGGCATCAACTGGGTGAAGACGCCAGCGGAGTAAGTGCAGTAGACCGTGTCCCATTTATATGTTCCCCACTGTTTTTACTGTGTACTGTATCTCTTAAACTAATTGTCCTTTTTTTCCAATGACAGATCGCCAGACTTCAATCCGATCGAAATGGTCTGGCATCAGCTGAAGGACCATATCCGGAAAGTGGCGAAACCCTCCAAAAAGGACGAGTTGTTGAATGGCATAATGAGTTTTTGGAACGATGTACTCACCATGGAACGCTGCAATAAATATATAGACCATATTGCCACTGTGTTGCCCATTGTCATCGCGCATAATGGGCAAGCATCAGGAAAGTAGTACTGTGCTGTAGTATTGTAAGTACAGTATGATACAGGTAAGTATGGCACAGATTTTTTCTTTCCAGATAGTAAGAGTATACAGTAGTTAGTTTTTTCTTTACAGAGAGAGCAGCACCAGCCATCAGGTTACAGTACATAGAATTTAACAGTAGTCAGAGTATATAGTAGTTCCAGTATTCAGTAGACTAGTTTGACAGTACTACAGTAACTGCCTACTAACTGCTCCATTTTTTTCTTTCCAGAGAAAGCTGCACCAGCTACCTACAGTAGTTCTGCCATAATACAGTACAGTACGCACATACAGTACAGTAACTGCACTCATTTTTTGTTTTCTTGTCGTTCCAGGAAAAAGGGTGGCCTAGGGGGAGATGGGGGCGTTGTGTCCAGTCAAATCTGCTTGGACAGTGAAATGTACAGTATATAAACAGCAGTAATGATGTACACAAAACCTCTCCTCTCTCAATGAACTACTGTACTGCAGACAGAATGAGGAAAAGATAAAGACGGAAAAAATAATATTACTATACAGTATATAGTATATATATTAAACAGTACATTACAGTACTGTATATAGTATTAAATAATATTCTTATAAATGTGCATTACTCATGTTTCCCCATGTTTTCCAAATGTTTTCCAAATGGTTATCCAATTTCAAGCTGCCAAAAGAACTTAATAAAGACTGCATTATGTATTATTCCTGATTATTTTTATATTTGTATTTTTTGGTTCCTGATAAAATAAAATAAATATTTATTCACTTTCCTGCGAATCATAATCATTGACAACCACCCTTACAGTGCACCAATGAATAAGAATGTTTTGTAAATGTTTCTCCGATTCAACCCGCTCAGACCCACAGAACGGATTATTTTAAATTATATTTATATATTTTTATTTTAAAGATATTAAAGAATGTACTGTATTGTATTTAAAACACGTGACTGTAAACCATACTGACTGACAAATGTTTTCACACCCTGATGAAATACAGTATCAGTTTACTCTCAATTCTCAGAGTGCTGTGCACATCAGATTTACATTTCAAATTCGAGAGGGGATTTTCCAAAGCGTTACCGTTAACAAAACAGGCCTCTAAGGGTTGGGGGAGGGGGATGGTGTGATTAGACGCAGGCGTACTGAGTCTTTGTAGCTCGGCTATGGGCGGATTAAGAACACAATGGCAATATGCAGAAGATTAACGACCCAGTGGAGAGAGGGGGTTGGTAGGATAAGGTGACTCAGCCGATTGACGCTTGGCTAGGGAGGGATTAAAAACTCTGGAGGTGTGTGGCTGAAATAGTTAACAGCACTGTAATTTCAAAAGGCAGTTCATCATAATAATTTGATGAATAAACCCCCAAAGACAACCCCCAAATACAGTACATAAAAAGCAAGTCACTTTAACTCCCTGTGCCCCATGCACCAAAAACAAACAGTAGATTTTATATACAGTATATATATATATACTGCATATATACTGTATTATAAATTAATATTCATACAGTATAAACGTCCATTTTTCATGTATCTCCATGTTTTACAAATGTTTTGTAAATGTTTCTCCGATTTCAATCTGCCAGAAGAATTTAATAAAGGCTGCAGTATGTATTATTGTGTGTTGATGGTTAGAATTGCTGTGCACTTTAAATGTTTCAACATTGTACAGTATTTGTAAATAAATGTTTTTGTACTGACTCCACCAATAAAAGAACATGTTGAATTGCCTCACATTGTTTCCATTTGCTCCTTTGACAGTGTAACAAATGTAGAGGCTTGCTGCACTGTTTTTTTACTGCCGGACCGAAAAGCCGCAAGATCGGCAACATTGTAAAAAAAGAGAAATGAGCGCGCAATTGGCGTGGGAACTAGGTCAATTGGCGTGGGAACTTCTGTTCTAGGGCACCTAGAAATAAAATTCATTTTGCCCCCAGATGTTAGGAACCCCCTCACTTCACCCCAACAGGGTCCGAGCAGTAATGGCGGCGAGATAGGGTCACGCCGGCGAGGAGGGTCCTATCATTGAGCGTAATGGCGGAGAAAGCTTTGAAACGGCTAAGTCAGAATGAGCAGAAACCTGGAACCCACAACTCCGGTTCTGTTCAACCTAGAGGGCTCAGATTCGGTCACCATGTAGTCCTAGTTGCACAGGATTGCATGGAAAATTGCGACCCTCTCGTGGCAACAGAACGGAGTCAGGGTAATGTTAAAGTTCAGGTTTCTGCCATTGACTTGCATGGCAGAAAGAAAGCCACTTTGGTAATGTGCTTTTAAACTGTCTTTTGGTATCTCCGGTTCCGGGGGTCGTGCAAGGCTGATATTTTGCCACTATGGCAAGGGTCCTTCCGCATGAGGACTAGGCGAATTTCAACCCGCTCAGACCCACAGAACGGGTTAAATTATAAATTATATTCGCGCAATTGGCATGGGAACTACTTAGGGCCTCGGTCAAGTTCACGGCCAATTGGCATGGGAACTTCTGTTCTAGGGCACCTAGATGTTAGGAACCCCCTCACTTCACCCCAACAGAGTCCGAGCATGTACAGTACTATACTTTAAAATAAATTAAATATGCAATTTTACTATTACTGCGTGCGCACGCACAGACTGTGTAGGTTGAACCGCGAAGGTATTAGACTTCAAAGACAACAGCTCGCAAACACCCCCTTGCGTTTTTACATGGCATTGCAGAATTGCAGACAGCGGGAATAAAATGCTTAAATCACGCCGCGAAAATAACGCAATACACTCCGGGCGAAAACGACACAAAACCGCACATAACCGGGATAATCTTAAATTCGCGGAGCTAGCCGAGTTAGAATAAAGTTGGTCGCCACTGTACTTACATACTTTACACTCATTCTCCCATTAAACACCTTAGCATCGACCTGCCTCCACCTATCTGTATTTGTATATGCGACCACCTGGGCATGTTAAACACTGGGACCTAAACTTGTTTCTGGGTTCGCTAACTATCCGTTTACAGTAAACAGCCTAATATGTAGCACTCACCGGTACAGGGGGGGTCCGACTTTGCAAACTGCTGTTTCTCAGAGATATAAATGGCATTGTTGTTCTCCTGCACCGCTACCCCCCATGCAGCAGGGAGCATGAGGCTATGTGGGGATCAATTGTATACTGGAGCGTCTGAGGACAAATGGAACCAGCCTCTCTGGTGGGTGATCTACGACCTTGATGGCAGCATCTGTCTGGCTGACGGAGCTCAGCGGGGGCTGAGATTACACTTCTAGTCCATGCCTCTGCTCTTTTCATCCTTATGTCAACATCTGCTGATTGCGAACACGGCTGAGTAGAGGAAGCCGCGGCGCAAATGTTTCACTCCCTTCCCCTCTACCCACCACCCGGTTCTCTTTCTGCAGCTGCCTGAGATGGGCTTAAACTGCCCATGTGACTGCTTCTGGCTGGGGACCCTTGAGGTGTGCAGCCACTGGAGCTGATCAGGTATCCTCCAATGTGTGTTCTTCTGTGCATGCTCAGAACCTTCAGGTCCTCCAAGTAGACAAGGTGAATCCAAGACGGCCGCTATTTCTTCTGCTGCTGTATCAGTGTGAGGTGGTGCCGCTTTAAATCAGGTGTCTTGAACTCAGCAAAACTGTCTGTAAGGGGAGAGGCCCCTTTAAGGGCTTAATTGCCTTCAATTAGTGTGCTTTTCTAACTGTTGCCGTGCTGAATATCTCACAACCATCCAGTATGGATCGGAAGCGGACCCCTCAGCTAGAGCCAGGTTAGTAGATTCCACGGGATTTATTTTCAGGCCTAATTTTTTGAGGAATGTATCTCCATGCTTCAAACGTCTCAGGGTTACTGCTGTCCCTTTCTTGATCATCATCAAGCCAAAGGGGAAGATCCATCTGTTTCTTACCCCATTATTCCTTAGAACTTTGGTGACTGGTGACACATTATTCCTTTTAGTTAAGGTTATGGGTGACAGGTCTTGGTAAACTTGACGCTTGAACCCCTCAAATTAAATATGGCTTTTGGTCATAGTTATCTGACATAGCACATCTTTCACTCTGAAGAAGTGAAAGCGCATGATAATGTATCTTGGGAGGTCTCCTGGCTGTGGTTTGGATCACAGGGCCCTATGACAGCCATCTAGTTGCAACTCATTTTCTGATCCATCAGGGAAGGTATACGCCAGCCATTTTGTCACAAAGTCCTCTGGGTCTGTGATGGACTCTGGGACCGCCCGCAACCTAATGTTATTGCACCTATCCCTATTTTCGGAATCCTCCTGCCTGCCTGTGAGGTCCGATATCAGGGATTTTAGCTGAGCTGTAGTTTTGTCTGTTTTTTTGGAGGGCTTTCACTGTTGAATCTAGTCTTTTCTCCAGATTATCTGTCCCTGGTTTGAATTGATGTGTTGGCTAGTTTTTTAATTAATTAATTGCTTTGTTGGTTACTAGTTAAAATTATTTAATTTGTTTTGTTGGTTAGTGCTTTTATTAATTGAATTTGTTGGCTAGTGTTTTTATTTATTGAATTGTTGTCTTTAGGTGCTTGCGTATGTTTTATTATTGTGTATTTTGGACCTTAATGTATTTTTATTACGATGACCATTGAGTGCTATAGTGGCTTATCATGCCCATATTATATGGGTATGATGTACCACTATGCCAATCAATGGGTATAGGGGGGGTAGGTGTATTTATTGTATTTATTGCAATGTATGCCCAATGTTTGTCCACCCGAGGACCCACGGGACCACCCGAGGGCCACTAGACACCCGTGGGAGCCACCTGAGAGCCTCCAGACACCCTTGGGAACAACGCGAGGGCCCCCAGACATCCGTGGGAACCATGCAAGGACCCCCAGATACCTGTGGGGAACACCTAGGGACCCCCCAGACACCCACGGGGACCACCCAGGGACCGCATTGGGGCTCTTGGATACCCACAGGGACCACACGAGGAACCCCAGACACCCACGGGGACCACCCAAAGACCTCATTGGGGCCCTCGGACACCCGTGAGGACCACCTGGAGGCCCACAGACACACGCAGGGACACTCAGGGATACCCGCCAACCTCTGGTATCAATCCTGTGTATAAAAAATTAAATTATGGTTTAACAGTATGTGTATTGGTGGGTAGTACATATTGTAATGTTTATTGGGGGCAGATGGGGTGAATGAAGGGCCAAGTACCCGCTTCACTCACCCCCTCTGCCCCCAATAAAACTACTGTTGTTCGTTAACCCCTTCATTGCTTTAGCGGTTAGCCGCTAAGGTAATGAAGTTGACTGTAAATGCATTTTTATTGCATCGGATTTGTGCCGGGTGTCTCCGGTGCGGATATTAATGGATATCAGCTCCGGAGACTCCCGGCATCAATCCAATACAGGAAAAATGCAATTTTTTTCTAAGTCCCGTCTTACCACTTATCGGCAGCTTCTCACCACCCTCTTGCCAACTTTTCCTGGCAAGACGATTTTGAGAGAATCTCAAGTTTAGAGTGATGATTAGCCTCGATAATTTAATCGGGCTTCTAGAATTACACGAGGTTGTAAAGCTGGCGATAAGTGCCGATAAGTGGCTTATCGCCGCACGTTTGGCGTTATTTTTTTTTTTCAGCAAATGTTTTTGCCAAAAAGCTCTCTTATTTGCTGACCTATTGGGGCTAACTGATTAGCAGTAGGCTTTTTTGGCGAAAAGTGACTTATCTGAGCTTTGTGCATAGGCCCCTATGGGTTATATAGACCGTGAATCATTGTACCACCAGTTTGGTTTGCAAGCAGACAAAGGAACTATTTACTATGTTTTATGTAAAAAATCACCACCCAGTAGTGAATTCAGTAGAAAAGACATCTGAAAATAAGGAAAGGAAAGTGACACTTGGGCCTGGATAATAAAAAAAATGATGTTGTTACATCCATTCTATGGATATCAGTGGGTTTTCTACATAAACGCAACATTCAATTCAATTCAATTCTAAAACACACAAATGCATCAGATCAAGCACTAGAAACAAATAAATCCTATTGAGTTGTTTTCTCTTACAACATACTGTATAGTGCAGTTATTCTGCGGCAGATGTGCACCAGTTTACATTGATACATAGGCCCCATTAATCCTTTTTTTTCTATGTACCATGCTTATCTATCATGTGTGTTTCCCGTTACTTCGGTTTTTAGTGTATGTTTCCTCCCTGTTTGCTCTGCCTCCACTATTTGTTTTTCCATCAGCAATGTGGAAGATAAAGCTGCTTGTAAACGAATGTCATAAATGTTTACAAGCTATTTCTCTTTTCTCGAATTTAGATCACAGTTTGAAAAATGTATTCTATGATCAAGAACAGATTTACATAAAGACTGCCATCTTATATATTTCCTTACTATATTGACATTAGTAATGTTAGGTTGTTATTTCTAGCAATCTGTTTTCTAAGAAGGTGGTCATGCACACAAAATTAGTATTGGAGATGAGAGAGTTCAGATTCCCAAAAGCTGGAACACCAGAACTTCGGGGATCTGAGTCTAATTTATTTTGAGGCTCAAATCCGCCTGCTGGGTTTCTCACTCAGCTTGGATCTTGCAGGATTGTCACCTTCAGGTATGAAACTGCCCCTCCTTTTCCTTTCGTGTTGGGGAAGGGATTGTGGGAGGAAATGTGTTAGCCGTGCAGACTACAGATACTGAAATAGACAGGTACAGTACTGAAAGAAATGAACACACAGAGAGACAGAGAGGCACAATGACTAAGAAACACAGAAAAGCCGAGACGGCGAGGTAGGGAGAGACAGGCACAAAGGGGCAGAGAGACAATTTAAATAAATCAATATGTAATTTAAAGTGTATTATATAATACATTTAATTTACACTGGACTTGTACAGTAATAGGTAGAGACAAGCCACCCACCATCTTACTTGTCTAATTTTATCAGATTCAGTCCAGACTAGTTCCGTTTGGATTTGGTAACTGGGACTAGGCAACAGTCAGGTTTTGTTTTTACCACCATCTGAGCAGTACTTTCAACCAATTTTATATACCAGTCAATGGGTTGCAGTTGGGTAGAACAACACAACTAACATGCCTGGTTATAAATATAAAAAATAATATATAAATATAAAAAATATATTTTTAATCTAGCCTTTTTTTAATTTAGCCTTAGGGAGTCGGGACCACCATCTGACCTGTGTTCTACTCTTTCAGAATATACAGTATATACTTCTTACCAGTCAATTAGTTCCAGTTATATTACAACACCCATATCTGTTCGCCTTTAAAGAAATAGAAATCGAAACAAACGATTAGCCCCAATGGGCCTCAGAAATCATTCAGCTATAGATACCCACAATTGATGCAGCCAAAAACCAAAGGGCTATTTTAAATGCAACTTCAAAAGATGTATAACTTTCCAATCTATCCAAACAAACAAAATTTATAACATTAAGGAACTGATAAACTTTAATACTCAATACATAGTCTATCTCATTAAATGTCCTTGTGGAGAGCAATATGTAGGTCGCACCAAGAGATCCCTTAAAATTTAAATTCCTGGTACAGTACATAAACACAACATCCAGAGTTGCTTCTTACAACATGGTCTGTCCAAACATTTTACTGATATTCATAATAAAGACATTAGTTGTCTAGAACATAAATAAATAGAACATGTGGTTTTAGACAATAGAAGTGATACCAATTTAGGAAAAGTGAGTCCTTCTGGATACACAGCCCTTTAGTCTAAACCTGACATTGCTGCCTTCCTTTAAATTTGTGGGGGATGTTTGCTGAATAAATACCCACAGTGATTTTCTTAATTCTATTTGTGCTTAATTTGTAGACTTTTTTTAATACACATTTCTATAAGCATTTCTAAACATATTTGACATACATATATATCATTTGTAAATACTTTTGCTTCTTTATTTATAGTTTTTAAATGTTAACACTGTATATATTTTTTAGCAGTTCCTTCATATATGCTGATTGATTTTCATTAACCTTTCATTCATTCCATATGAATTGGATAGATATTACTGTGGGATTTTTATTATCACTTACCCAATCAGTACATATATATTTTTTCATACCATCAAGTATGTTCATCCCATTCCCCAATTTTTTCTTTACCCTTGTAGTGTCTAGCTTTAAACAGTACAAGCAAGTACTGTAGCTTTAAGAATACTGACGGAGGTAGACAAGATGTGACTTGGCAGTGGTGCTTCCACTACCCGGGAAATTTCCAGATTCCTGGGAAATTTGATCCCTCAACGGGATCAAAATTCAAACACCAGGAAATTGTGAAATAACGCCAAATCGAAACACTGAAAAATGGAAGTAATGCTCAAAGCTTCGGGGCGAGGACACAAGCCGAAGTCACTCCTTCACCAACACTTGCTGTGGAGGGCCGGGCTGAGCTCAAAGACAGAGAGGAACTAGGAGAGGACGTCACAGCCTCTCCTCCTGTGATGTGTAGAGGGGTGAGGTCTCTGAGCTACCTGCCTGTCTCACTGCAGCACTGAAAACTCAACACATGGATCACAAAAAGGTAGGGATCACCCATTGCCACTGAAATCTGATTGTCACTCCCTGTCTCCCTCACTGCCCTCATCACTTGCCCCTCACTGCCCCCACCATTGTCCGTCACTGCCCAACCACTTATCCCTCACTGCCCCTAGCATTGTCCCTTACTGCCTCCCCCCGGTGCCGCACTGCCTCCCCCTGTCCATAACTGCCTCCCCCATCCCTCACTCCCACCCTGTCCTTCACTGCCCACCCTGTCCCTCACTGCCTCCCCTGTCCTTCACTGCCTCCCCCTGTTCCTCACTGTCTCCCCCTGTCCCTCACTGCCTCCCCTTGTGCTTCACTGCCTCCCCCTGTCCCTCACTGCCTCCCCATCCCTCACTGCCTCCCCCTGTCCTTCACTGCCCACCCTGTCCCTCACTGCCTTCCCTTGTCCTTCGAACACCCACGGGTACCACGGGGGACACCCGTGGGGAAGAACCGGGGGACCCACAGCTGTGGGGTCCCCACGGACCCGCAGGAACCACCCCAGGGCCCCCAGACACCTGTGGGGATGACCCGGGGATCCCTAGACACCTGCGGGGACCACCTGGAGGCCTACGGCACCTAGCACAGACCACCCAGAGGCCCCCAGACACCCGTGGGTACCCCGGGGTTTGCTGTGGGGCCTGCAGACACCCATCGGGACCACTGGGGACCCCCACCTGCCTGGGGTATTAGTCATGTGTGTAAAATAATAAATCATGGTTTTACAGAATGGGGGAGCATGGGGGTGGGTGGGTTATTGGCGTTTATTAAATATGACAATGTGTATTGTGGGACCTAGGAGGTGGGTAGTGGGGCTGTTGTGTTTATTGTTTTGGCGAGAGATTCTCTATTCTAGAGCGGCGATCAGCTGCGAGAAGCTGATCGGGGCTACTAGAATACAGCGACTTTGAAAAGCTGGTGATGAGCGGCTAGAAGGGGCTTATCGAGAAGCGGTCCATTAAAGCGCGACTGGTCATGAATTTATCAGCCATCCGGGCAGCTTCCACATGAGTCTTAGGTTTCCAGTCAAAGACCCATGCCCTTACGTCCGAGGGACACTGCTGCAACAACTGTTTCTGAAAGATCAAGTCCAGTAACGTGTGGTACTTAGTGGCACCGCAACCCTTCACCCACTGAGTCCCCTGCCATGCCATGCGGGCCCTGTACCACACACAGGACTCCGTGGGGTATCGTTCCAATGTCCTGAACATGCCCCGGTAAGCTTCTGGAGTGAGGGCATACTGCATCAGCGGCATTGCTGTAACATGCTTATAGTCATCCTGATCTTCTGGGGCGATGGAATGCAGAGTCTCTTTGGCCACTCCAGACAACAATGGGTGCAATCTCAACACCCAGTCCCTTTGCGGCACCCGGTATCTTTGACATTGGGTCTTAAAGTCACTTAAAAACCCGTCAATTTTGTCGGTGCCATACACAAACTTGTTGAAACTGTGGTGGTCCACTTGGGGGGTTTCTTGTTTCCCGTTGATCAGATGGGAGTGAGGGGACACATTACTGTTTATTGTTGCCAACATCCGAATCCTCTCATTTGCTGTAGCCCTCTTTCCCCATGAGGTAAGGAGTGCAGGGATTCCAGGGGTGGCAAGTTCAGTGGCCATGGAGACTACTCCTACAGCACTCCCAAGAACCAGTCCTTCACCATTATCCTGGTGATCGCCCTCTCCCTCCCCATCTCCATCTCCCTCTGGGGCTGGATTAACCTCCTGCACCCCAGGCTGAAGTGTGATCTGCTGCAGGTATGGGCTCGTTGCCCTCAGGTAAAACAGTACTGGCTTCATGGTATTCCAAGTCCTCCTCCAGTTGTACCTTTGATCGACAAGCCATTGGTAATCCATAACTTTCACACCAAGTAACGACCCGAGAACGGTCCCAGGAAAGGAATCGTCCTGATCGCTTGTCCATGTTTGCCCGCAGGCACAAAGTTAGGTGACAAAGGGATTTTGTATTTTTTCGTGCTCTTGTGAAACGTGCGTACGCTACCTCTTGCTTTGGGAGCTCGCAATCTTCGAGTTTCCCGCTACACTATAGGACCCTACAGGATGCTATACCATAGTCTCAATCGGATCCCACCGCTTCTACCAGAAAAAAGCTTGTCACGGGAGACCAGGTCTCTTAACACATTTATACCGGAATCATATGATTGAGCAAAGCAAGGAGGTAAAATAAATTGTAATTTATTTCACGAAAACACATACACACAATGTTCCACAATTACAGTCAAAATACACTTACTGGGACGGGGCAAACAAAATCATTTGTTTCCAGAACGAAATGTTGAAAAATAAAGTCTTTAGGAGCAATTTCCCAGGAGCAGGAGTTACTCGCAAAATGGCTTGGAACTGTCCTCGGTCAGCGGCGCCAGTCGCAACTGCTGTGTACTCCGATGGAGCTGCTTCCTTCGTTCTGCCACCACTGTAATGGCACTTGGAATCTTGGTACCTTATGAAGCTTGATGAGTCTTGGTGAAGCTTTAGATGAATCTTAGGTGAATCTGATTCCCAAGGGGCTGCAGGAATTCTTATAAGGTTCAAAACCTATACCTAACCAGGGCAGCCAATCTTTCCGTGGGAACAACTTTTCCCACCTATCCCGGAGTTACCAATACTTCAGACACCTGGCAGAGGGGGCTTCTCATTATGCTAAGGGCATGCGCGAACCTAGTACCTTTGCTTCTTAGCATATGAGACCCAGCCCCTCTACCTGGCGACAGTAAGTCTGGCCTGGCAACCATTTGCCAAATTGCCCAGACTTTACACTAGGATGGGGGTACTTGAGAGAACCCTCCCAACCTAACACCTTAGGAGCTTTGAGACTTTTAACTCCAAACTTTAACAGACATTGCGGCAGCAAGCCAGCGGGTTACCTTAGAAGTCCGGAGCTGCAGCTCTCTCAGCTCATCTACAGTGATTCACTACACACATTTCTAAGTGGAATGATATAATCAATTGAGTGTTTCCCTGTCTCCGGTGTTCTGAAAAAAAGCCCAAATATGCCTACACCAATATAGGGGAACTTTCATTCATCAATTTTTATGAAACATTATAAAAATTGCGTTATGGTTGTTTAAATGTTTATCCCTGAACTATGCTCACAGCAAGTTTCAGAGCACTAGGGGCTTCCTAACAAAAGTTAGCAAAAAGCCTCTTTTATTCTTTAAGCGCTGGACCTAGAAACATTTTCTCACTTTCTCTTACAGGTAAAACATTCTACACTATCACTTACAAAATAATTCCCTCTCGCCACCTTATACCTGGTGTGAGATACCCCGAACCCCTACACTGGGTTCTGGGGGTTTGGGCATATACCAGAGGACCCTGGAATGTGATTTCCCCCTGCCCGGTCTTACTGTTCTGGTCTGTGCAGAAGCAGGGAGATCTGGCGCTGATCCGCTAACTGCTTCCTAGGGAGGATTTTGTCTGGTGGTCTGTGTCTTTATGTCTCCAGGAATCTGGTAGGATTCCTGAGTACATGTTTCGGGGTAACCAGCAAGTTTGGCCCCCTTCTACCCAAACACACCCTGACAACATTTTACTGTAAAATCATCCCTGAAACTCATACCCTGCGAATCTCCCCTGGTTGGCACTCCTGGAACAGTAAAACACACATACATCTTTATTAAAATACAGTTCACATGCCATAACTGGGTTGCAGAGCTGACACTTCAAACTCCCCAATATGGCTCAGGGGCACCCAGCCAGGCATTTTACCATTAGTATTGGCCTGGGTACCCCCTCACCATCACAACAGTTTATGATCTCTTCTGTACAGCACAGTAACAAGCAGGTTTCTGCCTGATGCAGTAACTCTCAGCTACCACTGAAGGATGGTCCCTGGACCATCACTACATGCCAAGGGCACCCACAGCCATCCTAGCTCTTCCCTGCCTCTCTAGCAGAGGCAGAGGTATTGTCCACACTTACTCTCCCCTGGAGGGAAGAAGACTGGAGAAGGCACAATTCTCAGCCTCTCCAATGTGTGACCTGCCTTCCTCAAGTGGGTATAGGCACTGCAAAATTTGGGCGGTACTTGCCCTTAAGTACAGCCAGAAGGAGGGCATCAGGTCTGACTCATGATTGGTCATGCCCAGGCCTGATGTCACCGCCTACCGCCGTCACTCAAGTGCAGCACCAAGGAGGGGGAAAACCCCATATTAACTACTGGCAAAGCCTGCTGGTGCCAGGGCTTACTACAAGGAGGAAAGCAAACTAGTAGCCACAGATGGCATGGCTACACTATCCCTCTGGTGGAATCCCAACACCCACTCTTGGGTCTAAATATTCAGGTACCATCCTTGAAGGTAACCTGAAAATAACAGTATAACATTTCACATAATGATATCACATTACTACAGTACCATGATATTTTTTTGTTTACCTGGGGTTGCTACCCCTTTAAATGAAGTAAAAAAAAAAAGTGTACATAGTAATAGGACTGACAAAAAGTACAGTTATCAAAAATAACCATTTTCGTTCTGTTTAGAATTTGCACAATTTGTTTCGGAATGAGCTTTTTCAGTTTTGTGCTGAATAGCCTAAGATGCAATACATAGACACACAGCTATAAGATAGATAGAAATATAGATAGAATGTTTATGTTCAAACCCAGAAAGTCAAGAGTATGGTAAAGAAGATCTGTCAAAACTCCAACTGAGACCATCATGAGTTTTGAACTTGAAGTACTGTAGATATTGGTTTGAAACTGTAGATATTTCAAATAATAATGTCATAGTAGGATTTGCATAAGCCTTTATTATGTCTAACAATGCTGCCAAAGGGTTTAGCTAATAAAGAGAAAGAGGGACACGTACATATTAAATAATGAACATATCTTACACAGATTTGATAGACAAATGATGAGGTTTTACTTGAAAATTTATTTCTGCACTTTAACAGATCTCTGAGGTCTTGATAGATGACCATGCCAGCAGTGAAAAACAATCCGTTATTTCCCACCGCACTAGGAGGAAGATATTGCATGACTATCTTCTGCTTTGACACGTTAAACTGTTTTCTATTTCCTGTCAAACTTTGCTGAAAGATATATTTCTGAATAACTGCAACCCGTATTTTTGAGGTACAATAATATATTATAATATATTTATTTAAAAAAAAGTTTAATTCGTTATGCATATGTAGCCACTTTCTCCCCTGACTAAAGGGACTACCGTACTGCCGTTACCTGTCTGCTACCAGGAGGCCTGAGCTCCGCCTCTGGGAGCCTGGGGTGTCACTTGTCTGCCTTGGTACAGCGCCTCCACCTATGAGGGATCTCAGTGCAGTGGAATGATCCACACACAAGACCAAATACTAGTAATTATCACACCACAAGTATGTAATAACGGCTTAACTGAATACATACAGTATATCTTATACGTCTACCACACTGTATATACAGTAACACTCCCAACTCAGGAGGTAGATACTCTGAACCCCTACACTGGGTTCTGGGGGTTTGAGCATATACCGGGGGACCCTTGAATGTAATTTCCCCTTGTCCGTCTTACTGTTCTGGTCTGTGCTGAAGCAGAGAAATCTGGCGCTGAGCTGCAAACTGCTTCCTAGGGAAGATTTTGTCCGGTGGTCTGTCTTCATGACCCAAGGAATCTGGTAGGATTCCTGAGTACATGTTTTGTGAGCAGGGCGCCATACTTCCCGGGGGTATAGGACGGGCGTGGAGTTTCCGCTGGATATGGCACTTTGGAGGAGATTTTGGGACTGGAAGTCACTATTGGCAGGGACAGTTCGGGAAAGATCACCGGGTGTGAGGCTCAGGGAGCAACGCCACCATCGGCACGCTCCTCACTCACCACAGTCCCTATGGGGTCCTCCACGCCACTCGCTTCTGCCTCCAGCCACACCGGGTAACTGCCGTGTTGCTGGCATGTGCGCGCACACCCACGCCACCACTAAGTAACCTTCCTTGCGCCGACCTCGGGCGTGCCCACGGATGTGCGCACGGATGCGCGCTCAGCTCACACAGGTTGCCTCTCTGCACTCACTCTCACCACTTGGCATCTGCCCAACCACAGCCCTCTTGTTACACACACCTCCACGGTGCAGGTTGTTCATTGGACGCTCTCCCCTACTGCTCAGCTGCCCCACTGGCAAATTGGCTGAGAATAGTACCAGTTGCATTGTGTTTACTTATCCTTACCTATACAGTCTTGCCTTGCTGACCCTTGCTCTGTCTACCGACCCAGCTTTCCTCGACCATCCGCTCTTCTCCAACCCTGACCTTGGCACCCAGATTACGACAACGCAACCCTCTCCAACCCTGTAGGTATATGATAAAGAATGGTGCTCAAAAAAATCACATGTGGCTCTATTAAAAAGAAAAAATCCTTTCTCCTCTATGTGTAGTAAACATTTTCTTCTTACATTCTTGAGAAATTGCAGGATGTCTAATATATAACATGTATGATATAGTACAAGGAAGGGTCTGTGTCTAGTGGTGTCCACTTGACCACCCACAGAAAACAACACAGCAATGAATACCCAATCCAATGTAGCAAAATAGTGTTTATAACATGGCAACACAATACTGACAGTAGAATCTATTACCTGTCAGCTCGTTGCAGCAATCCAGGATCATGTGCAATGATCCAAATCTCTCCTACACCGGCCTCTCCAATCCCGACCTGGCTACCTTGACGAAATCTACAATCCAGAGGCACCCTCATGGCAATATCCATTTCCCACCTCAGCACTGTGGCTCCGCCGTGACAGTATGCTCAGCCCTACAAACATGGACCCCGCTGAGGTAGAAAGAACTCTGTCCTCTCACACCAATATGTTCTCGAGACTAGAGAGATACAGTACCTGGAGCAAAATGACAGTCGGATTGACCTGTTACAGCAAAGCCTCCATTCCCTCACTGTCCAGGCGCAGACCGCCTCTTCCGTATCTACTCCATCGACAGCTGCTTTTGCTACTCCGGTTCACGCCACGACTTCTACAGATCCCCATCTTCCTACGCCTAACCGTTATGCAGGAGATCCACACAGGTGTAGAGGCTTCCTTAATCAGCGCTTCATACAGCTGAGGCCGCCTTTATCCTAATGCAGCCGTATCGGCGCAACTCTGATAACCGTGGGCAGATGCAGTATTTTTTTTCCCCAGGAATATGTTCCGGTATTTTAGCGCTCGTAATATTAGCATTTTATTAGCGCTGTCTGCAATATTGCAATACCGTCTAAAAACTCAGGGGGGCATTCGCGAGCTGTTGTCTTCAATGTCTAATACTTTAGCAGTTCAACCCACGTCAGTACACAGTCTGCGTGTGCGCACGCAGTAATTGTAAATTTGCATATTTATACATGCATGTGCAGTGCTGTATGTCTCATTTGAACATTGTTGAAACGCATAGGCGTGTACTGTAACAGTATCACATTTCGGCATATACAGCGCTCTCCCCTCGATCGCCCCTGCACACACACAGGCTAATTTACTGCACTGCAGTATTTCAACTTCTTATCTTATCAACAGTACAGTACACCTCTCCCACACCATTCCATTGAATGTGTGTCTTTCTGGTTTCAATCACATTCCTGCTTGCTAGCTGATGATTACTGCACATGCGTCTATAACTTCACCACTGCTTGCTTGCGAAGTTCAAGATTGAGTAACCAAAAAAAAATATATATATATTTTTTCTCGTCATTTTTTATTTTTATTTTTTCCACAAGCCTGCCTAAACCATCTTGATATTACGATATTCAATCTGTGCTGTAGCTTTTGACTGCGACACTGTGCGTTTGACTGCACATGGTTGATTTGAATGGTTTTTATGTATTTGTGGGAGTAGGGATCAAATTATTATGATGACCTGCATGTTGAAAATATGTCATGTCTTTGAACTACGATACAGCTAATCCTTCATGCAGCTTTAGCCCCCTCCCCCCCGCAGACACACATAGGGCTCGCTCAAGGATTACAACCTCTTATCGACACCTCTCCAGAACCATTCAGTTTCTAAAGCTTGTCATTGTGCTTTTAATCGTCCCTAGCCAAGCATCACCTCTCTGCGCCTGCGTGTAATCCTCTTTGGGAAGGGAGCTACATAGCTGATAATTACTGCGCATGTGTCTATAACTTCACCACTGCTTGCTTGCGAAGTTCAAGAGTGAGTATGCAAAAAAATATATATTTTTTTTCTCGTCATTTTTTATTTTTATTTTCTCCACAAGCCTGCCTAAACCATCTTGATATTAAGATATTCAATCTGTGCTGTAGCTTTTGACTGCGACACTGTGCGTTTGACTGCACATGGTTGATTTATGTGTTTTTGATATATTTGGGGTGTGGGGATCAAATTATTATGATGACCTGCCTGTTGAAAATATGTCATGTCTTTGAACTACAATGCAGCTAATCCTTCATGCAGCTTTAGCCCCATCCCCCCCGCAGACACGCACAGGGCTCGCTCAAGGATTACAACCTCTTATCGACACCTCTCCAGAACCATTACGTTTCTAAAGCTTGTCATTGTGCTTTTCAACCTCTCTCACACCATTCGTTAATTTTCCTATTGTTGGCTTTCTCTTACGTTAATCTGATTATGTAACAAATTATTAAAAAGGTAACCAATTATTAAAACTGTATGTCTTCTTGAAGAATCCCCCCACACACATTCACAGTGAATTTAAAGTTCAAAGAAATAAAATCTTAATGTAATTAAATATGTATTGTATATTATCAGGAAAGAAAAATACAAATAATCATTGAGAGAGGGGGGGATGAAAATTGAGGGCCAGTGGATAATCATGAATAATGCACATTGATAATAATAAAAACAGTAATACAAATTTTCCGTCTTTATCTTCTTCCTCATACTGTGTAGTTCATTGAGAGAGGGGAGGTTTTGTGTAAATCATGACTGCAGTTTAGATACACTTAACTGTACACACAGTTCACAAACTTTACACATGATACCCCCCCCCCCTCTCTCCCTGTCCATCCTTTTTTCTCTTTAAAGACAAGAAAAGAAAAAATTAGTGCAGTTACGTGCATACTGTATTATGGCATTGTGTACTGTATAGCTACTCCATATTGTACAGTACTATACCATACTACCTTCCTGATGCTTGCCCATTACGCGCGATCACAATGGGCAACACAGTCGCAATATGGTTAATATATTTTTTGCATCGTTCCACGGTGAGTACATCGTTCCAAAAACTCACTATGCCTTGCGCCAACTCATCCTTTTTGGAGGGTTTCATGACTTTTCGGATATGGTCCTTCAGCTGATGCCAGACCATTTCGATAGGATTGAAGTCTGGCGATCTGTCATTGGAAGGGGAAAAAAAGGACAATTAGTTAAAGAGATACAGTACACAGTAAAAACATCATCTCTCTCCTTACGGACGACGCCCTGGCTTTGGCCTCAAATATCAGGGAGTAGAGGTCGGACCTTAGACAGGACATCGGACTCTTCGCCAGGGAGTTCCACAGGGTCTTCGACATTTCAGGACGTAAGATGACCGCGGCTTCCTCCCTTTTCCATATCTCCCAGGGGAACTGACCGGTCGCCAGGTACGCTCTGGAGTGCCGTACCATTGCCTCGGAAACAGACTGGAACAATGAGGCATTGTCTTCCGCCTTCTGGCAGGGCCTTGCAGAAACGTTAAAGGATGAACTCGCGGAACAGAAGCGTCCAACGGATCTGTAAGAATTGATTGCCTTTTGCATTTGGGTAGATCAACACCTGCAAGAGAGGAGGGCTGAGCGATCCCGACATCGTCAATTGTCATCCAGGTCACCTTTCCTTCACTTTGCCGTACCGGAACCTTTTCACTCTGACTCCCCGGAACCCATGCAACTAGAGGGCAATAAGCTGTCCCCATCTGTGAAGCAATGCAGTCGCAGTGCCGGTCTCTTCCTATACTGCAGGATCCCTGGCCATCAAGTGCTCCAGTGCCCTCACAAACTGGGAAATGTCAACTCCCAATGAGATCCATGGGAGTCTCATTGGGAACACTTTCCATCTCCCCTATCTCCAAAATGGTCCTACCTACCAGGATTTTGATTCCCGTTTAGCTTACAGGTGAGAGTTTCCGAGTCACCGCACTGGCATTTATGGATTCTGGATTGGGGGGCAATTTTATCAACCAGGCCTTTGCTGAAAGGAGTCACATCCCGCTTGTCTGCAAGAAGGTACCGGTAGGTCAGGAGGCCATTGACGGCCGGCCACTTAAACAGCCTTCATCTCCCCCTCCTGGCCTGTGAGGATTCACCATCCTGGTAGTTCTGCCCCCTTAAACCTCACCTCTCCTGCAGGTTCCAGAGGCAGTCCTGCCAGGCACTCTAGCGCGGGTTCTCGTGCGAGGCGCACAGTTGGTGCGCGGTCCCTGTCTGTCCCCGTGGTTCCAAGTCTAGGCTGCGCGGTTCCTCCAGCATTGGTGACGCGTTACACATGCGCGGTGAGCGTTCCTCCTGGTCTTCCGTGGCCTCTGTTCCCCAACTCCACCCCCGCCCTGACGACAGCGGTAGGCGGCACGGCAGCCGCACACGCCCCTTCACCCTCATATCTTGCCCTACCTCCGGTGTCCTCCCCCGTTATGACGCGGGTTTTGTGACACGTGCAACTGGTGCGTGAACGGGTCACCGATGTGATACGTGGGTTACTGCGTCCGCCCTTCAGAGGCCCCACCCCCATGCCTAATCGGCTGCACAATAGGATGCACCTGCGCGATCCAGCAGCCTATCGGTGAGGTCTCCCTTACTTCCTGGTTGCCTCCCATTGGTGGGAGGTCCTATTTATACCTTCTCTATGCTCTCCTGCCTTGCCGAGCATAACTCCTGTTTGTGTTACGCTGTTCTCATCACCTTGTGCCTGTCTGCCTGAACCCTGCTGCATGACTGTAACAGGGGACTTATCCCTGTTCAGTAATGTGCCTTTAATCTAGCAGTGTGGTAGTTAATTACTAAACACCACCTGCCTGATTAGATTGTTTACAAAAACCTGTCTGTTCAGACAGTAAGTGACTCTCTTTAGCTCTGACTGAGAGCTGACCTTTGGAGAAACAGAGCAGAGGTTCTTGAGTCCCAGGAGAGACTGACCAAAAGAAACCCAGATCTCTAAAGCTGACCAATCTTGAGCTCTGCTAGCCACACAGCAGAGCTGATTGCAAGACACCAAATAAGACTTCTAAACCTGGATGCTGATATTTTTCTGTGCACGCACGGGTGCGGTTCCAGGAGAGCAGAGAAGCTTACTCTACAGCAACTAAACAGATAAGACTTTCCTTATTAAGAGACTGCTTATATCTGCTTATTTTCATGCTATATGTTTTGGGGCTGCGAGACATGCTTAACTAATGGAGATGTGAACTAATTGCATAGGATTTCACTAGAAATACTCCCAAGTGAATGGAAGCTTTGTTCCCCCCCCCCTGTGTTTGGATAATTTCCTGATGAAAAGGAAAAGGCACAATAAAGCCTATTATAATTTCACATTATAAACGTCTCCAAATTGTGTACCTCTGTGAACGTCCGTCTACATTTGGTGTCCGAGGTGGGACAAGAGGCGTCCTTGTAGTTAAAAAGGACCGGAGATTTTTATGCTTTTTGCCTACAAACAATCTGAGAAAAAGAAAAAAACCTCATGCAGCAGAGATCGGAATTAAAGGGATACACACCACTGAAACTTACAAAAACCCAGAAGAGACTGCTGAAGTAGCTAAACCTTATTTTGCCTATCACAAAGTGTAATATGGTCATTGAAATAGGGGTCTTTGCCTTTCAGCCATAGTCAGGGTTCAAGAAGTGAGTCAGCCCTTGGAAAGGGATAGATGTTTGTTGTTTTCAAAAGTTTCGCTGAAGCAGTGAATACAATTGGTGACCCACGAGTGGTACTGATTTTGCAGATAAAGGTTGCCACACCGGATAGGACTACCAGCTGTGAATGGAGTATATGCAGAAAAGTGTGAAAATTGATACAAGACTGTGCTGAAGCAGGGGAATTTTTAGCAAACCAATGCTGAGTGTAAAATTGCCCTATAGGGGGAAAAAGTGATTTCTGAACTGTTTAAAAGGTTTTTTTCAAAACCAATTGCTGAATGTTGAGTCACCCTGCCGGGAGTGAAAGAAATAGTCCACTGCAAAGAATGTTTTTTTTCTGCAAGTAAAAAAGTCTGCCTATATATTTCTTGGGAGCAAAAACAGACACCCAAAGTGTGAAGTGTGAATGCCATAATATACAAAGATGAGACTGAAAATTACTGAACTCAGGCAGAAAACCAAATTCTGTTGCTGAAGCGGGGAGATTGCACCCTGCAAGAAAATGGTGTAAAGCAAATAGACTTTTTTACCTAGCAACTGCACATCTTGTATACCTGATAAAAGAAAATGCATGCACACGACTGCTGATATTGAAAAAAAAGAAAAAATTATCCAAGAAAGAAAAGTCTACAGAGATGCCTGTGAGAGCTACGACCTCTACAAGCAAAATATGCCCATCTGTAGGACTACCACAATTGGGGGTTCTAGCAAATACAGTGGCAACAGCTGCAATAGTGCCTCCTGAGGTCAGGAAGAAAATTACACCTGATAGCCTAAAAATGGAGGACAAGATGCAGCGTTCCTGTAATGAACCCTACCCCACGGAAGAGTGGCCCTTCCAGTCCAATAAAGAGGAAGACATCTCTTACGGGGAACCCGAACTGAGTCACACCCACAAAACACCCCAAGAATGGTGGGGGTGCCTGAACTCGGCACGAACAGAAAAGACCGCTCCCTTTGATGACGAATATGATCAACAGGAGACAGAGCGGGAGCAGCAGATCACCCAATATTTCTGTCAGCTGAAGCAACTGCAAGAAAAGCCTGGCGTATATAATGAAGCTGCTAAAATTTCAAATGAAGATGGAGACCCCAATATCCCTGCAGGGATGGTGTCATCCAAATCAAAAAGGTGGAAAAAGAAAAAGAAAAGCAGTTCTTCACTTACCGTGGAAGGAACAGACACATCCGCAGATCCTGTGGAGGAAAAGGGGGACCGAGTTGCCCTGCAGCCTAGAGAAAATGGAGAATTCGTCCCACGGTTAACCGAATATCCAGAGGGCCCAAGGCAGATGTCGTGTACCCCAAAGAAGTGTCTGTCCGGTGCCAACAGTGAGAAACCCTCAACTAGTCATCCCAGGGAAGCGGAGCCGGAACCAGTGAGTGACGATCCCTTGACCAGCCCTGAAGACGCCCTGAAAATTGCCTGGCATGACTGTGATCTGCTCTGTGAAGAATTAGGAAGAGAGAGAAAAAATAATGCTGAGCTACAGAAGACTGTGCTCGCAATTTATTCTGCGGCCAAGACCGAATTGGAGGATCTCAAGACTGAGCTAGATACTGCAAAGGCTACTATCTCCGCCATGGATGAAAAGCAGAGCCAATCTGATAAAATGGTGGCTACGCTAAAGCGGAAGTATGAGGAGGCACTGAAGCAGATGACAGTCTTCCAGCAAAAGGTTCACACTCTTCGTATAGAGCTTGATGCCTCACATCATGAGACCAACAGCTGCCGCACAGACCTGGAAGTTTCCAGAAAGGAACTACACAGTCTCACTGAGGAGCTGGACATTGCTAAAGAAACTATTGGTAATCTTGGTACAGTTCTCAAAGTCTCTCAGAAGGAGCTTCAGACCCTCAACCTAGAGAAGGAAGTCTCACGCCAGGAGATTGTCATTCTCAAAGCAGATGTGCGTAAATGGAAGGAGGACTGCAAAGAAGCCCTGAAGAATACAGAGACTGAAAAAGGAGAAAGTTCAAGATTAAAAAGAGAAAACTTAAAACTGAAAGAAGAAAATTTTCAGTTAACAGAAGAAGTCAAGGAAAAGTTTGACGCAGAGCACCGACTGCAGAACCAACTGCAAGGTCTGCGTACACACCTCCAGTATGCTGAGGAGAAGCAGCAAACACTACAGGAAGAAAAACTGCAGGCTGCTAAAGAGGTACAAGCGCTGCAGGAACATCTGAATACCCAGTACATCCCCACAGAGCAGTGTGAGGAGCTAAAGGCCACGCTGCATATCTTCAGAGCATCGTTGGAAGCGGAGCTTCGATACCAGGTGACTGTATGAGAGGGAGCATGAGAAGGCTCAGAAACTGGAGCAAGAGCTGGAGAGACAGAGAGACTGTTCCATTCCCTTGAGTCAGTACACCAAGGAGAAAACAGACGCAGTGGCAACCTTGATGACAAAAATTACAGAGCTCCAGAATATGAAGGAGACTCTGATACAGATTCCTCCGATATGGAAAAAGGTATTGGCTCTGCCCAAGCACCAGTATCCCACAGTAACTAATGCCCATAAGGACAAGGGTACAGTGAGAGTTGGGGACTCCACGCAACTTCAAAACAAAATTACGAAGTTTGAGCCACCAAAGAAAGCACTAGCCAAACCTACAGCTGCCCAACAGGCAACAAACCGAGGTAGGAGTGCAGAATCAAAGCCAGAAGCTTCCTAAGCTGAAGAAGCTGAACTGGCGACTCCGTGGTGTGGAGAAGCTGCAGAAAGACCACTTCAAGAGCAGAAAACTCTAAGGGCTAGTCCTAACTGCTCTACAACTGTTGCCATACACTTTGTCTACAAAAAGAGGAGTGCCCGACGCAACAGAAATCTCAAGACTGCGCACGCAATAAAAAGACTTTACGTGGAAAAAGTCCTCCTCGAGCGACTGAAGAGTGCTGATCTCAAGCATCTTCGGGAGGAGACAAAAATAAACTGGAGAAAGGGCTCCAATCCCAGCGGGACAGAGGGTTCTCTTCCTCCATCCACTCTCGTGCAAGTCACAGAGATATCTAGAATGAGAGTGGAAGGATGGGCTTTGGCTGTGGTAAGTCCGAGCTTCCCACAAACATGGGAGGTATGTAACAGGGGACTTATCCCTATACAGTAATGTGCCTTTAATCTAGCAGTGTGGTAGTTAATTACTAAACACCACCTGCCTGATTAGATTGTTTACAAAAACCTGTCTGTTCAGACAGGAAGTGACTCTCTTTAGCTCTGACTGAGAGCTGACCTTTGGAGAGACAGAGCAGAGGTTCTTGAGTCCCAGGAGAGACTGACCAAAAGAAACCCAGATCTCTAAAGCTGACCATGTCTTGAGCTCTGCCAGCCACACAGCAGGGCTGATTGCAAGACACCAAATAAGACTTCTAAACCTGGATGCTGATATTTTTCTGTGCACGCACGGGTGCGGTTCCAGGAGAGCAGAGAAGCTTACTCTACAGCAACTAAACAGATAAGACTTTCCTTATTAAGAGACTGCTTATATCTGCTTATTTTCATGCTATACTGCTGCGGCACAGTTTATTCGAGCATTTGCCCGTTCTGTGCCGCAGCAGTAGCCTGGCGCGCGCCCGAGTGTGACGGGCGCGCGCTGAAGCAGCGGAAGAGCGCCCTCCGATCGGGGCGCTCTCCCTACCGCTGCCGGGTCCGCCGGGTCCCCCGGAACCCCCTGCCGCTGTCCCGCGATCGCGGGACACCAGGGCTCCCTCGGGGAGCCCTGGACGCGCGTGCAGGGGGCGCAGGCTCCCGAAGACGCGTGACCGCGCGTCTATGACGCGCGGCACGCCGAGGGGCGGCCACTAGCAAGCCGGGAAATCTCCCGGCTTGCGGATCTGGCCGCACTGCGATAAAGTGTGTCGCCAGTGTATGTTTTGGGTCTGCGAGACATGCTTAACTAATGGAGATGTGAACTAATTGCATAGGATTTCACTAGAAATACTCCCAAGTGAATGGAAGCTTTGTTCCCCCCCCCTGTGTTTGGATAATTTCCTGATGAAAAGGAAAAGGCACAATAAAGCCTATTATAATTTCACATTATAAACGTCTCCAAATTGTGTACCTCTGTGAACGTCCGTCTACAATGACCCTGCCTAGATACTACGCTGTGTTACTCTCCTGCACTGACCTTGGCTTGGATATGACTACTCTTCTCTCTGGTGTACTGACCCCGGCTTTGGAACCATTATAACGCTGCTCTCTCCTGCACTGACCCTGGCTTGGCTCTTCGACTACTTTACGCTCTCCAATCCTGACTCTGGCTACATACACCAATGGCACTAGAACAAAAAAGGCTGGGGCGCTCCCTAAAAAATGTAGTGTGTAAATAGGTGTAACACAATATAAGATGAGAACAAAGATACTATACTGACCCCTATAAAATACTTGCAGCTTAACCCAGAGAAGATCAACCCCAGATCTTCTTATAACAGCATGGATACAGGGTAATATTCAGCGCAAACTGTCAATCTCCAAGATAGGAAGACAATAATACATGGTGAATTAGTAACACCTCAATTAGAACAGGGAGTATTCCCAAAATAACACCAATACGGGTGGGTGTAAATAAATATAAAAATATCTACTCACACGGCCCTGTGTGAGCCCCTTCCCTCAGAGATATTTTTCTTCAAAGTCAGACGCGTAAGCCTTCTTCTCAGTTGTTTCTTCCCGATAGGGTGTAGTGAGCAGATGTCAGTTCTCCCACAGTCCCAAATGTATTGAATGGGCAGAGCCAAAGTTAACAAATGACAGGATTTATTACATAATAGAAAACATAGCACTCACATGGTAAAAAGCACAAAGCAGCCACGGATCCTTCCGACAGGTCCTCTGCTCCCGTGGGTGCGCCCGACTGTGGGACTGGTACCAGGGAGCCTTTGCAAAAGTACGGTGGCCGCCTGTGTCCAAAACTACGAGCGCCGGCAGGGAACAACGCGTTTCGCAAATGAATGCTTCGTCAGGTTCCTGCCAGCTGGTCGTTTCCTCCGGATGATATAGGCAACAGACTTCCACTCATTATCCAATCAGTGATTCATCTTAATTGACTGTATAGATATACATAGCGCAACATCAATTACTGATTCCATCCAGCTACTCTTCCCCTTACTGTCTCTGGGGTCTCAGCCGCTGACGACAGGATCAGGAAACTTCAAGTTCTATGGAAAAGTACGCAAAGACACATCAAATCTGCCATTGAGCGACAGAAACATCAGGCTGATCGCCATCATAGACCCGCTCCTAAATTCAAGCCCGGTGACAAAGTCTGGCAGTCTTCTAAAAATATTAGGTTAAAAGTCCCGTCAATTAAGTTTGCTCCCAGATTTCTCAGTCCGTTCTCCATTTCTAAAAAAATCAATCCGGTAGCGTATCGTTTGTCTTTGCCTCCTTACATGAGAATTCCCTCTGTTTCATGTGTCCTTGCTCAAACCGGTGAACCAGAACGCTCATACCGTTCCTGTTCTTCCCACCACTTCCGTCTTGGTACAGGGTCAGCCGGAATACGAAATCCAATCCATCCTAGATTCCAAATTCTCTCATGGCTCCTTATACTATCTCGTTCGTTGGAAAGGATTCGGTCCAGAAGAGAGTTCTTGGATAGCTTATCATCGGATTCATGCAGCAAGGATAATTTGAAGATTCCATTTGAACTTCCCAGAAAAGACTTAATGGAGTCGCCCGGAGGTCGCTCCTAGAGGGGGAGTACTGTGAGGTTTCGCCATACCGGTAGTTCTGCCCCTTAACCCTCACCTCTCCTGCAGGTTCCAGAGGTGGTCCTGCAAGGCACTCCAGCGCAGGTTCATGGTCCGTGTCTGTCACCACGGTTCCCAAGTCTAGGCTGTGCGGTTCCTCCAGCAGCGGTGATGCATTAGGCATGCGCGGTGAGCATTGAGCATTCCTCCTGGTCTTCTGTGGCCTCCGTTCCCCGACTCCACCCCCACCCTGATGACAGCGGTAGGTGGTGCGGCAGCCGCACACGCACCTTCCCCCTTGTATCTGGCCCCGTCTCCGCCCCCAGTCTGAGGTGGGTGTTGTGATGCATGTGACTGGCCTGCGACCGGGTTGCCGACGTGATACGCGTTTTTCGTGCGGCGCGCGCCCTCTAGAGGCCCTACCCCCATGCCTAATCGGCTGCACAATAGAACGCACCTGTGCGATCAGGCAGTCTCCCTTACTTCCTGGTTGCCTCCCATTGGTGGGAGGTCCTATTTATACCTTCTCTATGCTCTCCTGCCTTGCCAGGCATAACTCCTGTTTGTGTGACGCTGTTCTCATCACCTTGTGCCTGTCTGCCTGAACCCTGGTGCCTGACCACTTTGTGACACTCTCCTGCACTGACCTTGGCTTGGATACGACTACTCTACTCTCTCCTGCACTGACCCTGTCGTTGGAACCACGACGATACTGCTCTCTCCTGCACTGACCCTGTCTTGGCTCTACGACTGCTCTACGCTCTCTAATCCTGACTCTGGCGACATACCCCAACGATCCGCTAATCTATACTCCAAGACCCAGCAAGTACCTCAGTACGCTGTCTTCTATTACCCTATTCCGGCTTGCAAGACTATCCTACACTCTAGACGTGCCCTCGCGGTTGTGGTTGGCATTCTATACAATTCCCTACCTCAGCCCTGCGGTCGCGCCTCGTTTGTGGTGAGCTACGCGTTATATGGCCGTTAGATACTGTTATAAAGATGAAATCTTAGAAGAAATGTTCTGCAAATCACTTGAAGGACACACTATTGTAGAAGATATCTTGAATATTGGATTAATTTTTTAAGGTCAATAATCTGCTCTGGTACAATTGTGTTTTATTATTATCATTTATTTGTCAAGCGCCAACATATTCCTCAGCGCGGTACAATAGGGTACAGCGTTATATACAGTATATTACATATGACCAAACTCCTACATTGCAAGGAAGATTACTGGGTTTATATATTAAGAACACTAATTCAACTAGGACTTAACTCAGATTGTGACTTAAGACATTTTTTAGACTCATTTCTTATGATATAATAATTATTTTCTTTTGTAATAATTATTTATGTTAATTCTTTTCATGAGTAATTTATGGCAAATGTTTTTTATTATGGATTTATCATCATATATGGATTATGTTATATAATCAATCATGAAATAATCTGTTAATTATATATATATCTGTTTCTGCGCCAATTCTGTTTTCTGTACCTACTTCTGCATCTCTTTATATGTATTAATGAACTAATCACTATTTAATTTAAATCAGGGATTTCACTGCTTTGTAGACATCGAATGATTGGTTGAGGACTTTGTTTAGTACATACTTGTTTATAATGTATAATCAATGTAATAGTATGAATAAGCGATATTTCAATTTTGTAATAACCCCTTGACAAAGCGCCTGTGAGTGTTTAAATTGTAGGAGATTCTGTACTTTTCTTTTAAGTTGTTAAATAATTTTTTTTTTACTCAGTATGGTCTACTCTACATGAAGTTGTGAGGCTGTGAGGCTGTTAGGCTGTGGAGCTGTGTTGTGCCAAGTTATATCTTGTGAAAGCTCTGCCTATAAAATGAAACATATTGTCTAAAGTAATGTAGGATAAATAAATAAAGGGTTACTAGTTTCTATTCCTGCTGGGTAAAATGTGTGAAAGAGACGTTAGGACAACGGGAGTTAGAATAACATAACTATGGGAAAATATGAAAAGTATCGCTTTTAGAAGCTAAAATAATGATATTTTAAAGATTCCTTCCTTTTCTGCCCTATTTCCCTCTTTCTTGATTTAATTCTTGTTTTTCTGAGTATTCTAAATTTCTTTGTCACTTTGTTTCTCTCTTGAGACTCAGTCTTGGTTCTGCTAGTTTACAATTCAACTGGAACTGAAGGTAATCATAACCCATGGGGGGGAATTTCCATTTTGAGTAAAACATGCAATGAATATACTGTGAAAAATCTATTAGCCATTGCTTGACACACAATGACAACATTTATGCAGATATTGATTTTACTAATCAATATTTTCTAACAATGTTATTGGTGCACAGAAGTAGCTGTGTCATTCAGGGCAGATGCACCTTTGTTTACAACTAACGCTATTGCAGTATCCCACCAGCTCATCAAATGTAACAAGCTATCAGAAAAAACATTATTTAGTCCTTCCTTCTCAGCATCTACTTTTCTACAACTAGTTGTTTTTATGCTACTGCACCGACACACTTTATTCGAGCAAATACCCAGTATGTACCTGGCAGATACCTGGAATGCGCCGCTCCTCACCTCTAACAAGCCCCGTTGCATTTGCCTTCCCAGCCTGGGTTCATGCCTGGCTGATGGGCGGCTGATCTGTTAAATGATAATGATTAGGATTTAATAGGCTGCAATGCTTCGCGTGTCTACCAGATGGCATAAATTCATGAATTGTAATGCAGTATATATATATATACTGTGCAGTATTGCAGCCAGTGGGAATAAAATGCTTCAATCCCTGCCTGGAAAATAACTCAATGCACTCGGGCAGAAAACAGTCACAAACCTCAATACACCCGGGTATACCCGAATTCGTGGGACTAGCCGAGCTCGAATAAAGTGTGTCGCCAGTGTATCTTTCTAATATTTAATGTCATTCTCAGACTATCTTAATTTTTTTATTTATCTTTATTTTTGTTGCCTCTCATTTTCAAGTATGTCCTGGGCACAAAGTAAAGTTGACAACATTACAAGTTACAATTACAAACATGTTTAAAGTAGGAGATAGAAAAAATCTTGAAGGAATTTATACTGGAAGCGGATGTGAGGGACTCCTGTAAATTGTTGTAGCAGTGGGGTGATTAGTACGACGAGGAACAACCATATTTTTTATTAAACCTTGGGACTAAAAACCGGTTTCTGGAGGCAGATCTAAGAAGATTAGTGCTGTGTACAATAGGGGTGAGAAACTTGTCCAGAAAGTATTTGAAGGTGAGACAGGAAAGATGCACATTGTAACTGGAGTCAAGGGGTAGCCAACCCAGTTCAGTTAACACATTCCAATGGTGGGTGTTCAAGTTCCATGGTAAAACAAAATAACATATTGAGTGATAAAGAATGTCAAGTTTGCTGAGGTGAGTTTGGGGTGCTGTACTCGGGAAGCAGGGGGTCCATGTGGCTGAAATCAAAGCGGTTCAGCTCAGGAGACCCCCTGCTCCCACACAACACTATTAATACAAATTACATTAAAGCAGCTTAATTACAATAGCAGATAGCCGCTATTTTAACTAATTTTTAAATTGTTTAATTTTGTGTTTTAATGCTAGTGTAGATGAGCAGGGGTCTCCGGAGCAGAACCTCATTGATTTGAGGTCCGGGGACCCCCTGCTTCCAGAGATACAGACCCCGTTATGGGGTGCTAGTATGTCCTATTCATTTAAATGTCCCGCATCACGTGACCATGGGAATCCAAAGCATAGGAGATACCGGCACCCCATAATGGGAAGCAGGACTTGAAACAAACGCGGTTCTGCTCCTGAGACCCCCTGCTCACCAACACTATTTTTCAAATTCAAATGAAAAAATAAAAAGGGTAAGGCTTTTTCGGAGGGCAGATCCTATCGCCGGCGGATTCTCACCATTTCTGCAAATGTTGTTATCACAGGTATTGCTTGGCTCCAGGAGGGGTAAAAATTGAAACCCTTTCATATTACCCCTAGGCCATTTATAAAGACAGAAAAAGAAAGGGTCCAAGAACAGAGCTTTGTGGGACCCCACATGTAATATCCAAATGGTTAGAGTTGGAGCCCGAGAAAGACACATGTTGTGTTCTTCCTGATAAATAAGAGTTAAACCAGTTTTTATAGCATGAGGTCCAACACCAGATTTCTGGAGCTTGTTGAACATACAGATGCAGCGGCCGTTATTCGACCATTTACCTGGGTAAATGTTGCGTTATGCTGTGTGGTGGACAGAGATGGTCCATTGCAGACATAATGGCCCATCGGATTAAAACAGCAGGGTCCCTGCTGTGTGAGTCCTACCGTGGTCTGCCTGTCTGTAATAGACGTGCAATAAGAGATAGGCTGAGTCACTCTAACTGCGCGCCTCTCACAGGCGATCCAGGTGTTTTATTAAAATTCTAGCACTACAGTATTATAGCAGGGAGTCTCTGGAGCTGAACCGCATTGATTTCAGGTCCGGGGACCCCTACTTCCCGATATACAGGCCCCGTTATGGGGTGCCGGTATCCCCATGTTAAAATCCTGTGGGTCACGTGACTGTGGGATCTAAACAAAGCAGAGGGCTATTGGGACGGGACCCCACAATGGAGCCTGTATCTCGGGAAGTAGGGGGTCCCCGAGGCTGAAATCAACTTTGTTCAACTCAGGAGACCCCCTGCTCCCGCACACTAGTATCAAACAATCCCCCACCCCAAATAAAAAATTCATTACCTTAGTGGGTAGCTGCTAAGGTAATGAAGCTGCTTACATTTTATTTGTATTCATAGTGTGCATGAGCAGGGTGTCTCCTGAGCTGAACAAAGTTGATTTCAGCCTCGGGGACCCCCTACTTTCTGAGATACAGGCCCCAGTATGGGGTGCCGGTATCTCCACCATGTTAAAATACATGTGGGATCTAACAAAGCAGAGGGATACCGGCATCCCATAACGGGGCCTGTATCTCAGAAAGTACGGGGTCCCCGAGGCTGAAATAAACTTTGTTCAGCTCAGGAGACCCATTGCTCACACACACAATAAATAAAAATAAAAATGTAAGCAGCTTCATTACTTTAGCGACCATGCAATGCCAGCTAAGGCAATGTGGGGGTTTAGGCACAATACCGTAGCATGTTACATTACATTACAATATGTACTGTACTACCCACCCACTAATACACAACCCACCCACCCCCTGTGTCCCCACATAAAAACATTTTTTATTTTTAAAAAAGTGACCAAAAAAATTGACTGGCATGGTGGCACTCCCATGCCACCTGGGCAGGAGCTGCCACTATGCCAGGCAACATACTGTACATCCTGCCAATCTGCCAAAAAGCCACTAATCTAAAACACATTACCTTTTAATTATATACAGTAACAGAGAAAAAGAGTGTAGAACTATTAACTGATAAAAAATAAGTAAAAAAAACTCACACATTTCACTCACACGTGTAGGTGAGTATAAAACCTTTAGAGCGTATAAAGGTTACCCCGAGCCTTATTTGGGTGCAGTTGAGGTATAGTATTGGCGTTGGGAGTGGAGAGTGGAGCACTGGGTGAATGCCAATACCTCAACCTCACACAAATAAGGTTTGGGGTGATCTTTATACGTTGTGACAGAAACCAGGGGTTGGTAATAAACTCCATATACAGGGCTCCCAGGATACTGAACAGTTTCTGTCCTGTCTAAGCTGAACAGGGCAGCCTCGTGGTACAGGCACTCCATTCCACAGTTTGTCTGCTGCCTGTTTTCTGTCACCTGTCATGCTGATTAGAGTTCAGGTATATAAGACCTGTTTCCTGTTTCCTCTGGGCCCCCGCCCAGGAGCCTGGAAGG
This sequence comes from Ascaphus truei, assembly GCF_040206685.1. Taxonomy (NCBI): domain Eukaryota; kingdom Metazoa; phylum Chordata; class Amphibia; order Anura; family Ascaphidae; genus Ascaphus; species Ascaphus truei. Next base: position 174,006,565 of record NC_134484.1, read on the forward strand.
CTGCTGAACTGCAGAGGGGTGAGAAAGCCTCTTTCCCAAATCGCTTCATTCATTCTGTTAGTTTGTCTAAAGACTGCAAAGGTACTTATTTTGTTGGTGGAAGTGGACAAGCCACTTCCAACTCTGAGTCAGGGACATCTAAGTTTAAGTTATCGCTCAGACGAGCAGCTTTTTGTTTGGCTTTGTTTTCTGTTTAAACTGTGGCAGTCTCAGTGCCTGGGACTGAATAAACCAGGCATAGCCTGTTTAAAGGAACAGTACGTGACGTCTCATCATTTAACCTACCCTAAAAGACCGTGTTCTAACAGTCCCGGACAGACGGCGGAGCCCGGAGTAAGCCGTTTGTCACATATGGTGGAGAATGCGGGCAGAACACTAAAAGGTCTGGGGGTTAAAGAACTTTAAAGAAAAAAAAAAAAAAAGTTTTTTTTTTTTTTTCTCTCTCTCCAAACAAGATGGAAGACGTGGTGAGTGCGCTGGTACGCAATGTCGCTGTCCAGAAAGACGCGAATGAAGCCCAGCAACAGGCGAGTGAAACCCAGCGACAGCTGTTAATAGCCCAGCAAGAGACTAATGCAAACCAGCAAGAGACAAACCGCCTGCTGAGAGAGGAGCAAAAGCGGTTCGCTCAGGGCTTACAGCAGGAACTCGAGATCCTGAGGGGGACTATCAGTAACCTTCCACTGGCAGAGGCAGCCCCAGTTCCGAAAATGACCAGGGCAAGCCACTACCTTCAGAAGATGGGACCCTCGGATGATGTGGAAGCCTATCTTCTCACGTTTGAACGCACGGCACAGAGAGAGGGATGGCCAGAAGCTGAGTGGGCTGGTCTAATCGCACCCTTCCTAAGCGGCGAACCCCAGAAGGCTTACTTTGATCTAGAGCCAGCCGAAGCTAACGTCTATGCAAAATTGAAGTTCGAGATCCTCGCCCGCCTCAGAGTAACCACGGCTGTTCGTGCCCAAAGGTTTCATGCATGGTCCTTCACGATGGATAAAGCCACCCGAAGCCAGATGTATGACCTCATCCACCTCGCCCGGAAGTGGCTCCAACCCGAGATCAACTCAGCAAGCCACATCGTGGAACGGTTGGTCATGGACCAGTTCTTGAGGAAACTTCCCTCTGCCTTACGCCGTTGGGTCAGTCGGAGTGACCCCCACAATGCGGATGAGCTTGTGGCCCTTGTAGAAAGGTACAGTGCAGCAGAAGAGCACCCGCAACCCACAGTCGTGGAGCAACCCCACTATCCGAGGTTCCAGGACTCTTCCAGAGACGGTAAAAGGGTACCGGGGTTAAGGGGCGCTGAAGAGCGGCGACCACCTTCACGCCGCTCCAGCAACAGTGGTTCGCACACTAAGGGCAATAGCCAACATGGGGAGCCGGGAAAAGGCTCTAAGTGGGACACAGACTATGTACCTAAATGTGTAAATTGTCATGAGAGGGGCCACACAGCAAAAATCTGCCCACTAAATGATGAGCCCATGCAATGCAACAGCGTGGAACCTTATTCGCTGTTGTCCCAATGTATGGGCCCTAGCCCAGAGGACCCCTTGAATAACCATCTGTGGGCATTTATAAAGGTTAATGGTAAGAGGGTTCGGGCACTTCTTGACTCTGGGAGTATGGTCACACTAGTGTCCGAATACCTATTGCCCATTAAGAAGAAACAGGTAAACAGTTCACAAAGAGTGGCAATTTGTTGTATACATGGGGATAATCATGAATATTCCACTGTTGATGTTTTTTTTGAAACAGAATTTGGTTCTTTAGATTTCAAGGTGGGTGTTGTACCCAAACTGGCACATGATGTGTTAATAGGGACCGACTTTCCCCATTTTCTAAAAATGTGGTCCCCAGCTCAGAATAGCGCCCAGAGTTCAATAGCAGACCATAACGAAGTGTTAGAAGAAACAAATCCTTTCCCTTTTTCAGAAATGGAGGTTGACGAGGGCCCAAATAAGAAGGGGGAAAAGGAGGAGTGCTGTGAAATTCCCTTCCCCATCACTACTTTGGTAGGGAATACCCCAAATCAAGATGTTGATCAGGCACTTACCACCCCAGTACAGGATAAGACCCTCGCTGACCTAGAGGTCAGTCCTGGGAGTTTTAAGAAGGCCCAGTGGGAGGACCCCACATTAGCGGTAGCAAGGGGAAATATACGGGACCAGAATAGTACTCATGGCCAACCAGATAGGTCACTTGCTTACCCCTACTTCGAGGTAGAGAACGACCTAGTATATCGGGTTGATAAAAGAAAATCAGTTACAACTAAACAATTGTTGGTACCACGGACATTCCGTAACGTAGTATTACACCTCGCACATAGTCATCCATTGGGGGGACACCTAGGGGTGGAAAAGACAAAAGAAAAGGTTCTCCGAAGCTTTTATTGGCCTGGGGTTCTGGCAGAAATTACAAACTATTGTTCCTCATGCCCAGAATGTCAGATCACCGCCCCGTTCAAAGCATACCGCAGCCCATTGGTACCCCTTCCCATAATAGAGGTACCATTTGACCGGATTGCTATGGATCTAGTAGGACCCCTAATAAAGTCTGCTAGGGGACATCAGCATATATTGGTAATATTAGATTATGCTACCCGATATCCGGAGGCAGTTCCCCTACGTAGCACCTCTGCTAAAAACATAGCAAAAGAGTTAGTACTTCTGTTTTCCCGGGTCGGAATTCCTAAAGAGATCTTATCTGACCAGGGAACACCATTTATCTTATCTGACCAGGGAACACCATTTATGTCCCAAGTAACAAAAGAGCTATGTAAACTCCTAAAAATCAAGCATCTCAGAACCTCAGTCTATCATCCACAAACAGATGGTTTAGTGGAAAGGTTCAATAAAACCTTAAAGAGCATGTTACGCCGGGCGGTCGATAAGGATGGGAAAAACTGGGACTGTTTGTTACCATACCTGTTATTTGCCATTAGGGAAGTTCCCCAGTCATCCACAGGCTTCTCCCCGTTTGAACTATTGTATGGCCGACATCCAAGGGGCTTACTGGATATAGCCAAAGAAACTTGGGAACACGAGGTTACCCCTTACAGAAGTGTAATAGAGCATGTTGCCCAAATGCAGGACCGCATTGCTGCAGTCCTACCCATAGTGAGGGAACACATGGAGAAAGCTCAAGAAGCACAAAGGAATACGTATAATAAGGGTGCTAGGGTCAGAATTTTTTTTCCAGGTGATAGGGTACTAGTTCTGGTTCCCACCGTGGAGAGTAAATTCCTTGCTAAATGGCATGGGCCATATGAGGTCTTGGAAAGAGTGGGAGAAGTAAATTATAGGGTAAGGCAGCCAGGTAGGAGGAAACCTGAGCAAATTTACCATATAAACCTACTCAAGCCCTGGAAAGATAGAGAGGTCTTGTTAACCCTAGTACCCCCAGGTCCGTCAGAGAATCAAGAAACTGACCCAGAGGTTAGCATAGCTGAAACACTGTCCGTGCATCAGAAACGAGAGGTCCAGAGTTTAGTGAGAAGGAACAAAGAAATCTTCTCTACACAGCCAGGTAAAACTAACGTAATTAAACATGACATAGTCTCTGAACCGGGGGTCCGAGTTAACCTTAAACCGTACCGAATCCCAGAGGCCAAGAGAGAGGCTATAAGTTTAGAGGTTAAAAAAATGCTAAAACTAGGCGTAATTGAGGAATCCCAAAGTGGGTGGAACAGCCCTATAGTTTTAGTCCCAAAGCCAGACGGTACAACAAGGTTTTGTAATGACTACCGGAAACTAAACGCGGTGTCAAAATTTGATACTTATCCTATGCCCAGGGTGGATGAACTTGTAGAGAGACTGGGCAAAGCCCGATATCTCACAACCCTAGACCTAACAAAAGGGTACTGGCAGGTTCCCCTCACAGAAAGGGCAAAAGAAAAAACAGCCTTCTCAACCCCAGACGGCCTCTTTCAATATAAGGTGCTGCCTTTTGGCTTACATGGAGCTCCCGCCACATTCCAAAGAATGATGGATAAAATTTTAAAACCACATGTTCGGTACGCTGCCGCCTACCTGGATGATGTGGTAATCCATAGTGAAGATTGGCAGTCCCACCTTCCAAAGGTCCAAGCTGTGCTCGACGCAGTTCGGTCTGCTGGACTAACTGCTAACCCCGCTAAATGCACTATTGGTCTGGAGGAGGCCAAGTATCTGGGGTATTCTATTGGTAGAGGGTTACTCAAACCACAAACACTCAAAGTAGAGGCGATACAAAATTGGCCAAGGCCAGTCACAAAAAAACAAGTAAGGACCTTTTTGGGGTTAATTGGCTACTATAGGAGGTTTATTCCCAATTTTGCAACTAAGGCAACCCCACTAACCGACCTCACAAAAGCAAGAGGACCGCTAATGGTAAAGTGGTCCCCCGAAGCCGAACAGGCCTTTAGAAGCCTGAAAGAAGCTCTCTGTGCCCAACCAGTGTTGGTCACACCTGACTTCTCCAAAGAGTTCGTAGTCCAAACCGACGCATCTGAGGTAGGGCTGGGGGCGGTACTCTCCCAGGAGTCTCAAGGGGAGGAGCACCCCATCCTTTATTTAAGTAGGAAACTAAATCCCCAGGAGAAAAATTACTCCATAGTCGAGAAAGAGTGTCTCGCAATAAAGTGGGCTGTAGAGACACTCAAGTATTATCTGTTGGGGAGAAAGTTCCGATTGGTCACAGATCATGCACCCCTTACCTGGATGTGTCAAAATAGGGAGAAGAACGCTAGGGTGACCAGGTGGTTCCTAAGCCTACAGCCCTTTAAATTTTCTGTGGAACACAGGTCGGGGCACAAACATGGCAATGCCGACGGGTTGTCAAGGATGCACTCCCTAATATCCATGGTCGCTCACCCCTCGAGGTCTGAGCTGGGGGGGAGGATATGTGACAGAAACCAGGGGTTGGTAATAAACTCCATATACAGGGCTCCCAGGATACTGAACAGTTTCTGTCCTGTCTAAGCTGAACAGGGCAGCCTCGTGGTACAGGCACTCCATTCCACAGTTTGTCTGCTGCCTGTTTTCTGTCACCTGTCATGCTGATTAGAGTTCAGGTATATAAGACCTGTTTCCTGTTTCCTCTGGGCCCCCGCCCAGGAGCCTGGAAGGCTGCTGAACTGCAGAGGGGTGAGAAAGCCTCTTTCCCAAATCGCTTCATTCATTCTGTTAGTTTGTCTAAAGACTGCAAAGGTACTTATTTTGTTGGTGGAAGTGGACAAGCCACTTCCAACTCTGAGTCAGGGACATCTAAGTTTAAGTTATCGCTCAGACGAGCAGCTTTTTGTTTGGCTTTGTTTTCTGTTTAAACTGTGGCAGTCTCAGTGCCTGGGACTGAATAAACCAGGCATAGCCTGTTTAAAGGAACAGTACGTGACGTCTCATCATTTAACCTACCCTAAAAGACCGTGTTCTAACAGTCCCGGACAGACGGCGGAGCCCGGAGTAAGCCGTTTGTCACAACGTGCTAAAGACTTAACACTCACCTACACGTGTGAGTAAAACGTATGCATTTGTAACTAATTTTTTTATCAGTAAATGGTTTTACATTATGTTCTCTTTTGTTTCTCTTTTCTTGATGTGCTGAGGAATCCCTTATTATGGAATAAGTAACATCATTCACTGCGGAGAGAGTTTTTGACCCATTTAATATACCCAGTTTTTTTGTGCCCAGATTTATCACACTGAAGACCTTATCCACCGACTGTTATAGAAGTGTGCTCAGGCTGTGCTTCCAGATTAAGGTCATGTATACATCTTGATAGTAAAGAAGTAGCATACCCCACAAAGTATTAATTGAATGTGTTAACAATGACTGGATGATCAGACAAATTACATCATAATTTTTGGTAATGGAAGGTTTTTGGTGACTACAGAGCTCAAAAATAGAATTGATGACCTTTCAGAATTTTGCAGGATTTGTCAGAGTAGTATTGTGATTTTGCAAGTATAGTTTGTCGAGTGCATGTATTCCTCAGGGCTCTCTAAGACATTTGAGACATTGTAAAGAGCCAATCTATTAGTATCTATCCCACAAGTTATCCCTAAAGCGGCAAATCTCAATATGATTGAGTTTACCAAGGAAAGATAGGCCCCATAGACTCTGCACAGTGGAGCATGAATAGCTCAGGTTTTTAGGAACTCTGACTGGAAATAGTCGATTGAGGAATCAGGGTCTGATATCAAATTGATTCTAAATTAAGGGCAGTGAATAATGTCAGAAAAAATAGTTGAATGTTCAAGTTTGTAAATATTCTAGTGAACAGTACTTTAGCGCTAGATTTTAATAGTTTGATTTTACATAAACATGTAGCGGGTATTCCCCCCCCCCCAATCGCAGATATAGTGTGGGGTGAAAGGGAACATACAATGTTACCAGGTGTGTGGTGCGTTACCTGTTGGCTCACAGGAGGGCTGAGCTTCCGCCACGGGGAACCTGGGGCACAATATACTAGGGGTAACTACTTACTCAATTCAGCGCCTCCACCTGCGATGGCTCCCACCATAGGGGGAGTGGTTCCTCGCAGGACACATACAAATAATCAATACTCACACACAGTGATATATATAATAACTAATAGCATTTACTGGGAACAGCATATAACACATATCACGGCAACAACATCATAACATATCAGAACAGGTGTACCTCTCTCGAGGAGACACTTACTGCGATGTCCCACAGGACGCTTCCCCAACACCAGGTGATCCCACCCAGTGTCCAAAGAACCCCACCCAATGTCCCGCACTCTTGCAGAGATAGAGAATGGGTGACTGCGCAGCCACAATTACACTAAGGGCCCGTTGGTGCACTTATGACTGTATAGTACCTGCCGAGCACTCCGGTGCTCGACCAGCAACCACGTCACAAAGGATCAGTCGTAGGATGACGTCATCTGATCCCCAACCGGACTCTTTGCACGCGGACCGCCGAGGGCGATCCCACCCTGGAAACCGTCTCTGAGGACCCCAACTTGGATCCGAACCTCTTAGCAGGAACCGCAGCATCCGCTGTGTCCCTATCTAATCTACCCTACTGTGTCAGGATCCCTAACATAGGACCTGTCCCTACAGCACTAAGTGACACGCGCTATACTATAGGCCGTCCCTACAGCACAGCAACCTGTAATGGCTTTGGGGGAAACTCCTAGGGGTCTACAGGGGGTTAATAACCTGCCCCACTCCCCTAACTCTTCCCAGTCCTGACTGTTACTAAACTGATCCCAGCGCCTGCAGCAACAAGCTGTGACCCACTGGATGTGTGCAGCCAACGTGCTACACAACACTGTGCCTGCCTGTCAGACCTCACAGCACTGACAGCCGTGACTCTGACAAGGCAGCACTACACTAAGGGCAGCGTCCCTATCTTGGGCCTCCCTCAGCACTTACCCACTAACCTAGTGGGGAGTTGGGGCCTACCTGGGGTGTGGGTAACTATGTGGGTGCAGGAGCTGCACTCGCTCCCCGCACCCTTCCTTCCCTCACAGCTCCCTGACTCCAACTGACAAACCTGAGTGACAGGATCCCTTAACCTAGGGCAGTCCCTGGCAACACTCACTATAATGGGGTACTTAGCTATCTCGGGCCCTGGGGGTGCTGGCCTAGTACAGGGAGTCCCTGACTCCCGTACCCTACCTCCTTCCCTGGGCTGCTCCTGTCTCTGACTGCCTAACGTGGGCTCAGCGCGCAAAATATATCTCTTTACCTTCTGAGACTTCCTAAGCCCTATTGGCTCCCTGGCATCACGTGGGGCGTGCAGAGGCTCCTGGGACTCGTAGTCCCTGCCTAGAGCCTTCCCTGGTAGGCTAGGGCTTCGCGGGCTTTTTCTCCACTCTCCTGTGCCTGCGCAATCTCTCTGGGGCTGCCGCCACCCTTCCTGGCTGTTCTTCCCCTCGCGCTAATTCTCCCTGGCTCTCGGGCCTTCCTTGTGCATGTGCGACCACTGCGCATGCGCGAGTATCCGGGCAATGGCGGCACCCTTACCGCCCGGCTCCGGGAGCGCCGGGAGCCCTGTGACGCACGTGCGGCCTTGGCAACCGGCCGCACGCGTCCCCTGCAACCCCCGAGCCGGGACCTGACCGCCCTCACCCCTGCGATCGGCGTGCGGGGCCGCCCTGGGACTCGGTGGTACCCGCAATCGTGCTCAAGGTGAGGGGGGTGCTGACACCTAAGGGAGACCTGGCTACACACAATACACTATTGCATGATCACTTTACATGATCACTGGAAAGGTAAGGAGCTATACCAGTGGTTTGGATTCTATCTCACCTATGCACTTCTCCCCATTCAAAGGGTGGAATCGGTGAGTGACTCCTCCTTCGGTTTTCAAGCTCACCCATTCCACCTTTTTTAATTGCAGCTCATGCTAAGCACCTGTAGATGACTATTCTATTAAGACATCTCTCATTCCATTAGAGAGGTTTTGAGAGCTTTTTACAAGTACTGTACACAAGTGTTAGGACTTACAGATGGGCCATACCATGACGTAGTTGTAGTCTTAAAATACTTTGGCCAAAAGATTGAACTTAAATAACCATTGTATATGAGAAGATAAACAGATAAGTATTTAACTATATGATTTGTTAAGTTGGATGTAGCACTATGCCTTTTTGTCTTTAGAAAAATAATTAAGCATGCTATTGAAAAAAGGTGTGAGCTGTGTAGCGCTATTTGATATATAATAAGTGTATATAAACGATAAACTCTCTGTCATAAATACAATGTGAGTTAAATATCATGGGCTGCGTCCTAAAAAACACTAACTACCCAAAGTGAGTGATATAACATGAAAAAAACAGTAAAATGGGTGCCCTAACCTTTGTGTGTAGTGATACAAATACAATTAACAATAAACATAGAATATTGCAACAAATTGATTGTGCTCAAATACAACTGTGTAAAAACAGTGAATAATGCTGATAAAGTCCTCAAAAGTTCAAAGATGTTGAAATACTGGAACCAGCCGTTGCTCAGCACATGGAATGAAACAAATAAAAAACAACATAGTGTGATACTGTTAGAATACACAGCACCTATACTGATGATATGGAATATGACCAAAGAAAACAAAAACAAGACTAATAATAAATATTAAGAAGGATTAAGCAAGCACTAAAAAATGGATAAAAAGACTATTTATTACAAAGACAAAAAACTAAAAGCTAAAAATAAACAAATGGACATCAACTACTCCTGCATCCGGCATCTATTAGTATCCTACTTACAAACTGCAAGTAGGTCATGCGCGTGAATAAGTGTCTGAATGGCTGCTCCTCCGCTTCAGGTATGGTATCTGGATGCCCTCTCCTTCTCCTGCCCAGACCCGCGGGGTGTCCGGAAGGGGCCTCTGTCAGCTGGGGAGTTGGTAAAAGCACTTTCAGACCTCATCACTTCTAACATGGATTAACTGTGCGTTCTCCTATAAAAACATCTGCTTTCTCTTTAATGCTTCCCCTGAAATCACATTTCCTCTTTTAATAGCATCTAGCTCATTGATTATTACTTTCACTGAGCATTTTGCTGCATGTGTGGCCTTCATTTCAAAAATGGTTACACATTTTCTATTCTGTTTTTAGAAAATCTTATAAAGGTCCATGTATATATTAAAAAAATAACAGAAATGTAATTGAGAAGTTAACCTTTCATATGTACATTTCTGGTGTTACAGTATGTGTCATAATAAAAAGTGTCCCTTACCTGCAGAGAAAAAATCTTCACACATCATAAGACATTGCCATAAGACACAATGGCAATCCCTAAATTAGATTGTTGTAAAATGTGATTAAATAGTTAGTGACAAAATGTAATAGGCTCAAACTGGAGAAATATAGTGGACACAATTAAAAGTAATTAGTTGAAGCAAAGGGGTTATGAATCAAAGTCTGACTTCATAACGGGCGGGGGAGGGGATGGGGGGAGGGGAAATCAGCACATAAAAGAGGAAGCATAATATTGCAGGATAGAGTTGAATATATTGGAGAATCATTGAGATTACTACATGATGGATGATGTACTGTATCATATTAAAGATTGCTGAAAGATCCGACTGAAGAATTCCAGAAAACATATAAATTACTCTTGAAAAATGCAGTTGAGCAACAGATTATTACAGATATTGAATTTAAGTTTTTATATATAGATTACCCTAGAATTCTCATATTCTATCACCTACCCAAGAAGCATAAGAGTGTCACCAATCCTCAAGGAAGGCTTTGTCTCATCAGAAAAGATAACATCCTGAAAAGTCTTGCCACTTTCGATCCATGCCATGGTCCACTCTCTTAATCTTGTTGGGTTACTTTATCATAGGTAACTAAGCTCAGTAATGTCAAGGATAAATTTATACTGTAGGTACAGTAAAACAACACTTACCTTACCTTACCTACAACACTTTTCATGTACTGTACAATACCGTACTGCACTACGGTACATTAATCATAAACACTGTTCTGTCACTCTAGGAACTACTGTACAGTGCACCACATTGGGTAAAGCTCCGTATAGTGCTGTAACAAGCAGCATTAAACTTCCAAGAACAATACAATTGAATTATACTGTATTACAGTCAAACACTTACTTGACACATCCATATGTCCAGCCCAATTGGTGTTTCATCACCCTGATGCTGGTCTCAGATACTGTCATATTATGACTGTTCTCCAGAACCATCTTGACCGTTGCTGCACACTGCTCATCATTAGCATTGCTAATTTCGTCCACCAGACGCTTTTCCGTCCTACAGTTTAAAGAAAAAGAGAACAATTTTTTAGGCCCAAAACAAATTTAAAAGAAAAAAAGGGGAGAAAAATGAATCATTTGCAATGCATGAAGCTTTTACAGTAATAATTGCAGCAAGAGAAAAAAAAAGATATTTTTATTTTTTCTTCGAAAATTTTTAATTTTTAGGCCCAAAACGAACTGCAAAGAAAAAAATGAAAGAACAATGAATCTTTTGCAATACTATACATGAAGCTTTTACAGTAATACAGTTATTGCAGCAAGAGGGAAAAAAGATATTTGCATTTTTTCTTCTAACATTTGTAATTGTTAGGTCCAAAACGAATTGCAAAGAAAAAATGGGAAAAAAATTATCTTTTGCAATGCATGAAGCTTTTACAGTAATACAGTAATTGCAGCAAGAGAAATAAAAAAACATACTCTGTTGTGACTGGGGGACTCTGCTTTAAACTTTTACTCTGTCCATGGGCATGATAGCAGACAGTGCTATGTGCTAAATTGAGTCCAGAAGAAATTAACCAGCGTTTGATCTGTACAATTCTGTGTCCTCTCTTGTACATATCCTTTATTCTCTTGCTGTTATCCTTTGAAATAACTTTCCTTGGCATCGCTGCTTTAGAAAATAAATCAAGCACAGTGGAATGTATATTCAATGTATATTCAATGTGCATTGAATCAACAGAATTGATGGTGTATTTATGATGGACCTCTTCAGGTAAAGTATACACCCACTTTTAACACCTGTAGCTTGTGTCCACGCCCACCAACAAATGCCGCTAGGGACACGGTGCATAAAAGGTGACACAAATTGCATGGCCTCCAACACGCTGATATCTATCTGAACAAGCTCTTGTCCAGATACTGTATTGTGCATTCTTCCATCATCTTCCATGAAAAAACCCCGATTCTACGGACACGGGAACCAGCTTTCTTCTGCTGTCCCGACCAGGAGAAAGCGAACAGCGGTAGCTGTTTCCATGCCAAAGCCAAAGGTGCTTAAAAAAAAGGTACAGAAGGCTCCCAAGGCAAAGATCCATGGCCCTTGGTATGTGAAGAAGAAAATGGCCAAAATCTTTGCTGATGAAGTTGTTTGGAAGGGCCGCTCAAGTGCCCCTGCACACGCCGAAGCGGAATTGGATGACATGTACATTTCTCTTCCATCAACATGCCATGATTCCCAAACAGCCACATGCTCTGACCCTTTGCCCATCGAACCTCGCCCGGACACCCCCGCTCACGTCCACCATCCAGCTATGCCGATGCTCGTCCGGACACCACCCGCTCACGTGCACCAATCAGCCATTCCAATGCTCACCCAGACACCCCCGCTCACCTCCACCAACCAGCCACAGTGATCCTCACCTGGACACCTCCCGCTCACCTCCACCACCCAGCCATTCTGAGGCTCATCCGGATGACACCATCACACCTTGCACCAGATCCAGCTCCGTTGTCCGGAAGCTGGATGTTTTAAGTGGTTTCAAAATTCCTGACAACACAACTGAGCAAAACAGGGAAAGAATGGAGGCCAAGAAGGATCGTCTTTTTGAGACATTGGAGAGGATGGATAGGTGCATGGGTGTTTGTATGGAGAAGATTGAGAGGAACATTGCAGGGCTCTATTCTTTGCTTGGAGTCCCTGCCCCTGTATGTCCAATGCAGGAGAAGGAGGGAGACCAGGAGAAGCCTTCTTCTCCCATGGAGGAACCTCATACACCACCTCGTGCACCCTCTCAATCCCTGGATTTGACCTTCACGGTGCCAACACCATGCACACCACGGGAACCCCTCCATCTCAAGGATACACTTATACCCTTCTGTTTGAGTTGATAACAAACCTGGTAAGAAGACGGCCACGGCAGGAGGAAAGCATCCTCCCAGACCATCTACCCCCACCCGCTGCCAGAAGCACACCCAGTCCAGCACCCAGCATTGTACACCTCCCATACATCACGCTGAACGACCTCAGACAGAGCATCCGGGAGAAATACAAGACCAGATGTGGTGGATACCCACAGAAATTTGCCCACATCAGTTTTGAGATGTACAGTGAGTGGATCCAAAATGTAAATTATCAAGGTAGTAATACCAAGATGGGGTTTCCTGCAAATTTACAGAGAGCTACAGTATTATGGATCAAGTGAAGTACTATTTCAATGTGAACGGGCAGCTTGTGAGAACCGTGAGAGACAGCATCAATGGCCTTTTGAGGCATAAAAGGGCTCTTCCCTGGAGGTCCATCAACTTGCTGGATGACTACATGTTTTACATTTATTTACAAATAAAGATGTGCCACAAAGGTTTATAATATAATAAAAAAAAGTTGATTGTTTTAAAATGATTTAATTGTTTAATGCTTCTTTTCTATATTGCATGTCTGGAGCTGGGCGAAGACAACATACAGAAAAGACCCCCCTTGGTGCAGGAAACTCTCCCAGCAATACTGTCTGGTAAGGCACTGTGCTAAAATTCATGCATGCCACATCCTTTCCCCCCAACCCCCCCAAAAAATAATGTAAACCACTAGCCCTAATGTAAAGTGCTGTACCCCATGCCATGCATGCTTTGTCTCCCCCAACCCCCCAAAAACTTGAGAATTTAATAATGGACTCTACTGTAGTCATGCTGCAATAATCTTTTCATGGTTAACGATGTGTAGTCATAATGTAGTCAATGTACACTAAAGTACTGTACCCCATGTCAGGTCCTTTCTCCCCAAACCACCAAAAAATTCAGGATTGCATAATGTACGGTGCAAATGTTAATATTGAATATTGTCTCTTTCTTTACAGACCAAGATGTCCAAGAAAAGCCAGCCAGTGCGAAGAAGAAAAACACAAGAAGATTGTAAATTTGGAAGAAGAGGCGACGTTGTATTTTTGTATTCTTTTTAACTTTATTATCCTGTACAAATAAAACATTTCATTCTTTAAAAATACTTTTTGGTGTGGGATTGGAAGCCATAGATGGTCGACTTCTTCAACCAGCATTTATCTCCCTACAAACCATTCCCTTCTGCCTTCTTACTGCTAAAGAGCACACAGAAGAGATCCAGCAGGACGCGATCTACACCCCTTCGATGGACATGATTCTTGGCCTTCCATGGCTGCAACGTCACAATCCACGCATCGTTTGGTCCAGCAAAGAACCTGTATTGTGGAGTCCTCTCTGCTCTAAGAACTGTGCGGTTTCCTTAAAAGTATCTGTGGGGTCACTGCTTCCAAGGAAGAGAAAATAGAATTGCCCAAGGTCTACGCAATATATTTGGTGAAGCCAGATCCGTTCGATTTCCCTATTGATTTGCTCCCCAGCTCAGTACCTCCCAGGGGAACTTTGTATTCTCTTTACCTTCCTGAGATGAAAGCTATAAAGGAGTACATCCATGAAAGCTTTCAGAGGGGTTTAATTCAGAAATCTTCTTCCCCAGCCTGTGCTGGATTCTTCTTTGTGAAGAAAAAGGTTGAATCTCTTTGACGCTATATAGATTACAGAGGCCTGACCAAAATCACCATTAAAAATCGCTATAATTTACCTTTGATTCCCGAACTCTCGATCACCTCCAAGGAGCCAACATCTTTACCAAATTGGATCTTTATGGGGCCTACAATATGGTAAGGATTTGCCAAGGCGACGAATGGAAAACGGCTTTCAACACTCGTGATGGTCACTATGAATACCTCGTCATGCCCTTCGGTCTATGTAATGCTCCTGCTGTCTTTCAAGATTTTGTTATTTAAATTTTCAGGGACCTGCTCAATCAGTTTGTGGTCATCTATCTGGACGACATTATGATTTTTTCTAAATCTTCTCTGGAACATGTCAGCCATGTTAAACAGGTACTTCTACGCCTAAGGTGAACCATTTGTTCGCCAATCTCGAAAAGTGTCACTTTAATCAAACATCCACATCCTTCCTGGGATATATAATTTCTACAAGAAACGAGAAGCCCAATGCTACATCCAATATGACAAAAATACACAGTAAAATACTTATATATTCTTTTGAAAAAGGGTCATTTAGTTTAACCCTTTGGCCAAAGCATTGTAAGCTTGCGAGCCACAACAAGGCAGACACTGTTCGCAAGTCCTAACACTACAAGATAAAATACTAATATATCTCTATTAGGATTAAAATTCTCATTTACCTCTATTAGGAGGGAGAAAGACCACCATTGGATCTATATCCAGTAGAATGAAAGGACCTACTCACTTGGGAAGTGGGGAGGGGCGGGTTTAAAACCTGGGAAGGAGGAGCCACGAACCTCCAACAGCTGAGACAGCTGAAAATAAGTTAACAAACACACAAAACCCCAGCAAGCTCTTTTTGGGAACCTCTGAGCCCCCCAAAAATATATATGTATATAAGTGTCAAAAAGGAGAGCTATTGAGCTTGGCATACACAGGCGGCACACTTTATACGAGTGCGGCTCATTCCGCAAGCCGGGAAATGTCCCGGCTTGCGAGCCGCACTCCCTCAGCGTGCCGCGCATCACCGATGCGCGGTCACGCATCATCGGGTGCCTGTGCCACCTGTACGCGTGCCCAGGGCTCCCCAAGGGAGCCCTGGTGTCGCGTGGATGTACCGACGGCGGCGGGACGTTCCGGGGGACCCGGCAGACCCGGTAAGGAGAGGGGGAAGCCCCGATCGGCGGGCCTCTCCTCCGAGGCTTCGGCGCGCGCCCGGCACCCTCCGGCGCGCGCCAGGTTACTGCTGCGGCCGAGAACGGGCAAATGCTCGAATAAACTCGGCCGCAGCAGTATGTATACAACAGACGACAGAGAAGCCCAATGCTTCATCCAATATGACACAAATACACAGTAAAATACTTATATATTCTCTTGAAAATGGGTCATTTGTGGGGGCTCAGGGGTTCCCAAAAAGAGCTTGCTGGGGTTTTATATATCATTTCTAAGAAGGGTCTCACCATGGATCCAGCCAAGGTAAAGGCGGTTCTCGAGTTTCCTCGTCCCACTACTCTCAAAGCTGTTCAGCGCTTCCTGGGCTTTGCGAACTATTACCACAGGTTTATTCAAAATTTCCCCTCAGCAGTAGGCCCCATCACAGCATTAACTAAGAAAGGTGCGGATCCCTCCTCTTGGTCGCTGCAGCTATTCAAGCTTTTGATCATCTGAAGACCGCCTTTGTTTCTGCACCCTTTCTTATCCATCCAGATCCCCAAGCTACCATTCACCTTGGAGGTAGATGCATCGGACGTCGGAGATGGTGCTATCCTTTCTCAGAGGAAGAACCCTCAAGCCAGACTCCATCCTTGTGCTTTTTTTTCCAAAACGTTTCTTCGGCAGAACAGATTTATGACATCGGAAACCGGGTACTTCTAGCAATCAAATTAGCTCTGGAGGAGTAGAGACATTTGTTGGAAGGTACGGAGAACCTATCACTATTCTCACTGACCACAAGAATTTGCTTTATATCAAGGGCACACAATGCCTAGGATCTCATCAAGCAGGTGGTCACTTTTCTTCTCGTGATTCAATTTCATCATCTCCTTTCTGCCGGTTCTAAAAACACCAAAGCCGATGCTCTATCTCCAAACATAAACAAAAAATAGGGGAGCACAGGGTGAACAATAAATTCTAAGATAAGATGCTTTCTCAAGCTATCTGCATATAATATGGTGAATAACACAGTAGATATTCCTCCAAAGAAACACTGTTAATTGTTATTTTTACCAAGCTCAGTGCTCAAGGGGTGAAACTCCCCAGTCAAAGCACTAAAGCTGATAGTGGAGACCGACAACAATCTATAGATATAGATGGGATGATATATACAGTATATATAAAATATATATATAGAAGATACCTTTGATAGACCCAGTACTCACAGAGGGCTGTGTGAGTAAACATATATATATGGCTGTGCTCAAAGCTGTGACCATGCAGCAAGCTTAAGCCTATAGGGAACCATGTTAAAAATGGTTTTTGAAGCAAAAGGTGGCACTGAGTGCACATTTGCATGTAATTTCCCAGAATCCCTTGCTGCAGTGGAAGTGCTGTATGCTGGGTGATAATGGTGAAAGGTGGGGTTGCAGACCTGCCTAAGACATGCAGATGAGCATACAGTTGTATTTGCACATATATATATATATATATATATATATATATGTATATATATATATATAATATATATATATATATATATATATATATATATATATATACATACATATATATATATATATATATATATATATATATATATATATATATATATATGTATATATATATATATATATATATATATATATATATACAGTGTTCGAAAAAATCACTCAAAAACCTACACGCCCAACCAA